>NC_133406.1:64657500-64957500 GCF_049350105.2 Macaca mulatta | reverse complement strand
GGCCAGCCAGCCTGGTGATTGCTTAATGTAAAAAGAGATCAAGAATGAACAATCCAAAGACTGAGGCTGGCCACTCTAGGCTCGTGATCTCTTAGAAGAGAAGATTCTAAGATCTCTTAGAATAGAAAATCACGATCTCTTGTCTTTTACCTTGCTGATTGCCCTTTTTTTTTCTGACGATTTCCTCAGCAGTAAGTGAGAACAGGTCCATATGAGGAAGCACTGTGCAACCCCATAGTAGGTATATATAGTAGTGATTCTCTAGTCCTTCCACAATGGGACCTTCAGTAACTGATTTAAGTAATTGGTCACTGTGCTTTTTAGAAACTTGTTGAATTTGAGCTACCTGTGGTACCTGGGAACAGAAAGTATGATAGTTAAAGTGGAAGCTACAGGGGCCAGGCAATAAAGGATTCATAGTTCATGTCCATCTCACAGTGATCCACTGTGTCTATGGCCCACCTGGTGGTCATTTCCATGGTTCCCAAATGTAGAGCAGTTGGTAGGACACTCACATTAATTCCCTGACCTTTAGAAAAAGAACTATTGAGGTAGGAAACCCTATGCAGAAAATCTACAAATAATATCACTTTATGCTGAAACACAGAATGTTTAAGATTAGGAACAAGGCAAGGATCTCTACTCTTATCATTCTTATTCAGTAATACATTTATTGGAATATATAGCCCATGCAGTAAAGCAGGAAAATAAATAAAAGACATGCAGTTTGGGAAAGTAGAAACAAAACCTTTTATTTGCAAACAACATGATCATTTATGTAGTAAATCCCAAAGAATTTATAGAAAACCTAATAGTACTTATGAGAAAATTTAATAAGGCCACAGATACATGATCGATATACAAAAATCAATTATATTCCTATACACTTGCAATGAACAATTGGAACTTGACATTTAAAAAACACTACCATCTTAAGGGCAATATGCTGAGTGAAAATAACATTTCAAAAGGTCACATGCTGTGTGATTTCATTTGTAAAACATTGTCAAAAGGACAAAATGATAGAGAGGGAGAAGAGATTACGAATTGCCAGAGTTAGGAATGGTGGGCCAGGGGAGAGGGTCAGGTGTGATTTTAAAGTAGTAGCTCAAGGGGGAATCTCTGTGGTGAAGGAATAATTCTGTACTTTGATTGTTGTGGTAGTTACCTGAGTCTACGCATGTGATAAAATAGCATAGAACCATACGCATATATTAAACCAATGTCAATTTTCTAGTTTTGGTATCATATTATAGTTTCATAACATATAACCAAAGAGAGGAAACTGGGTGAAGGGTACATGGGATTTATCTGTATTTTATTTATATATATGTGTGTGAATGATTTATCTATATTATTTTTATAACTTTCTATGAATTTATAATTATTTCAAAATAGGAAGTTTTTAAAAGGACATATATTAAAGCTTTATATGGTGCATGGCAGATGAAAACTCCAAAACATTCATGAAAAAAATTCAAAGAAAACAGAGTAATATGCCATGTTCATGGATTGATATACAATGTTATTAAGAAGTCACTTCTCCCCAGATTGATCTACAGGTCAAAGCATTCTAATCCAAATCCCAGTAGATATTTATATAGAAACTGACAAGCTATTTCTAAAATGTACATGGATATGCCAAAGACCTAGAAAACCAAAACATTTTGGAAAAAAAAAAACAAAACCTGAAGAACTCAAACTTCTGACTTGAAGGCTTATTATAAAGCCACAATAGTCAAGACATTTTGAAACTGGCATAGGAATGGACATATAGATCAACGGAAAAAATAGACTAGAGAAATGCACCAATACATAAAAGGTTACTTGGTTACAGACAAATTGCAATGGTAAGTCCATAAAAAAGGGTAGTCTTTTCAACAAATTATGCCAGAACACTTGGATGTCCATATGAGGGGGAAAAAAGAATCTTGACTTATTTTTCACCACATACAAAAATTAATTCAAAATGGCTCATGGACATAAATGTAAAACTAGACAATTTTGGGACCTCTAGTTTAAGTGAGATACTATTCATTCATTGTTCTGTGTATTCCAGGGTCTATCTTCGTGATAAAATTAGATATCCATTATATATATGCCTGGATCTCAATAGCTGAATGTTTTGCAAAAATATAAATGCTGACAGATGCTTTACTATATTATCTCAGTTTTATAGGGGATTGATATATTTAGCTTTTTGAAGAACTTATCAACTGGAGTTAAAGGCATTATACATCATGTTATTCACTGTCCCTTGTAAAATAACTCATGCAAGAAAATTGCTTTCTATTTTCATAACAAGAAAAAGTTTCTCCTGTAAGTAGAACTGATATGTTTATTTTTGCCAAACAAGGTGAATATGTGATAC
Organism: Macaca mulatta; assembly: GCF_049350105.2. NCBI lineage: Eukaryota > Metazoa > Chordata > Mammalia > Primates > Cercopithecidae > Macaca > Macaca mulatta. Next base: position 64,955,129 of record NC_133406.1, on the reverse strand, counting down.
ATTATATTTCCCATTTTAGTTTGACTCAAAATAAACTCAATTACAATTACCGTATAAATTTAAATTTAGGGAAATTCATCTCTCTTACATGACTTTGATTTTCCATTTTTATTTTAGCACATTTAATTTATACATATTGTTACAAACTAATATATTCTAACCTTTTTGAAATTATTAAGCTTCTACTGGGTACTGAGGTAGACATAAAAAATAGAAAAATAAAATTTGGAAAATGTTTTTTCAGTATAAATATCCATTATGGGTTATATATTAATATTTACAATGAGGAACAATTTATCATATCTTTTAACTTAAAATTATCAGTGTCTAGAAAATTGATAATTTGGTAAAAGTCATGTGAACATAGGACTGGTAGCTATTCACAGGGCTATTTCTGGATTGGAAAGCTTTATCCTTTTTCTGAACCTTAATTTCCCACATTACAAAATGGCAGTTCAACCCATAGTCACCATTCACATATAATTTTTCATCTGACAGTCTCCAGTTAAGCAGCTTCCTTTTTCCTAGGCTCTTTTTTTAAGCCTGGAGAGAGACTGAATCACATACTTACAGTTTGCTTCCCTATAGTCAGAGAAGAATATTTGGCAGCAGAAATTTGTAATTGACCTTCTGCTGGACTATATTGGTACCAAGTTAGTATTTCACATAATTTCATGTACTGTTTGCCCATGATATAATTATTGAGCACATCCTGTATACACGCCTCTGAAGCAAATACAAAGATAAACTAGTCATAATAGAAGGAAAAACAGGTCACCTAAAACCAATTGATGAATGCAATGACTCTGCCTTCTAGAAATAGGAACAATTGTTTCAAGAAAGAATGTAAATCCTTCAAGATGACAATACAAAAGTAATGTTGTAGCAGAAACAGCATGATAGGTGGAGGAAGAAGCAGAGTTCCACAAGAAAATAGAAGCAGTAATCTTTGTTGCACGGTAGAAATTCAGGTTAATAAATAAGCAGGCAGGAGACTGGAGAGTCATTCTCTAGAGAAACTGGACAGCAACAGAAGAGATACAAGTAAACACTGATATTTGGGTATCCCTTTGAGTTGGTTAGGGCATAGGCTAAGCTGCTATAACAAATACACCTCAAACACAATGGCTGACCAGGCAGAAGTTTATCTCCTTTTCATACGACAGTCCAGAGATGGAAGTGCATTCAGAACAGTCACGAGCTCTGACCCAGGTTGAGAAGGTCATCCAAGGGCCAAATGCTTTCCTTTTCGTTACTCTAGCGTCCCCAGGAACTGTCCTCAGAATGGCAGAGGCTGACTCACCAACACTCTTGGCAGCACTTCAGCCCACAGCAGGGGGAAAGAGGAAGTGCAAAGTAAGTGACTTCTTTCCTAAGAAAATGACCAGAAAGTTGTGCACACTGGGAGGTTACTCCAAGGCAGCATCTAACAGCAGCAGGTGCCCTGCTGATATTTAAAGGGGTGAGGGTAGTTGTATTACCTAAACAAGTAGGAAAAATGGATACTGGGAAACAATCAGCAGTTTCTGCTACAACTGCCAATAAGAAAAAAATAGTTCACTGCCCAATCTCACAATATACATAGAACTTAAATAATCCGTGACATGGGTCTCACTCTTTGAAACGAATATATAACCTAGACCCATCATCAACAGAAATTTGCAGAGAGCAGAACAGAACTTCCATAGAAACTATTATTAATATCCTCTGAGAAATATAGTAGGCACTGTATCCATAAAAAACAGAATATTGTTTTTAAATGAAGGGAATGTTTTTGAAAATGGTTAAAATACAAAATTAAGAAATGATCCCCAAAGAATGTGGGGAGGGGATGAGACAGAGATGATGCATGGGAAAAAGAGAGAAAATTTAAGAAAATTACTAGATTGACAAAAAGGAACAATATCTGACCAGTAAGATTTCTCTAAAAATAAGAGAAAAATATAAAGAAGACAAAAAAATATACCAACAACATTTCTCAGAATAAAATATGAGTTTCCTTACAGAAAAACAAGGATAAAAACATCCTATAAGATCAAGAATTAAAATGGTTTCTGGCTTTTCAACTATAATATTAGAAACTGTAATACAAAAATGATACTGTTTAAAAGTTCTAAAAGATTTTACACTCAGCCAACTTATCAATCAAGTGTGAGAATAAAGACAGCTCCAAATATATTGGAGCTCAAAATTTTACTTCCTGTGCATCATTTCTTAGGTGGCTCCTAGAGGGTGTGTTCCAGTACAATGAATGAATAAGTCAAGAAAAAGGAGAACTTGAATGCAAGAAGCAAAAACAGGGCAAGGAGGTGAGCCTACAGACTTGGGAACATCCATTGTATATTACAGTGTGTAGCAGACCCTGTAAGTGCCCTGTTAATATCATTAGGGCCCTGCCACTTCAGCACACTCTGGATAACTTCCAACTTCCCCAAATCTGCTGCATTTAGACCAGGCTCTTATCAGAACCATTGACAGTTACTCTGCCTTCTTACAGAGAAGGCCAGAAATGCTAAGATATTAACACCTCCCAGAAGCAGACCTCAAATTCTGAGTGATGAAAGTTATTATATCAATTCATTTTTACAACTGTATTGGGGCAATGAAAAACATGTTTCAGGGATCTAGCAAAGGGAAGTGAGAGATATGAGTAGGGAGAGAGTGGAAGACTAGAATAACCTGTCAACAGATAGGACCACACAGAAAAGGCAACTGTAGAAGAGACCATCTTTTCCCTGCCTTTGCGCCTTTGGCCTACTCTGGAGGTTGCTATAGACAGCCCATTAGGAGCCACTGGCTACCCGTGTCTCTCTGCCTAACCATGATCCCGTCCTCTGAGCCTGCTCAACCAAACAACAGTGTGGATCCCTCATGTCTGGGAGCCATTGCTACTAGAGCAAGACTTCACCAGTGAGGGAATAGAATAGGTAGATATACACCCAGGTCTTCATCCTGAGGAGAACAACTCAGAGTTGTTAGTTGCTAGTTGCCTAGCAGTTCGATCTCAGACTTCTGCGCTAGCAGTGAGCAAGGCTACGTGGGCATGTGACCCACCAAACCAGGCACGGGAGAGAACCTCCTTGTCTGCTGGTTGCTAAGACCTTGGCAAAAGTGCAATATTTTGGCGGGAGCATCCAGTTTTTCCAGCTAGTCTGTCATGGCTTCCCTTGGCTAGGAAAGGGAAATCCCCTGACCCCTTGTGCTTCCCGGGTGAGGTGACACCCCACCCTGCTTCAGCTCACCCTCCATGGGCTGCACCCACGGTCCAACCAGTCCCAATGAGATGAACCAGGTACCTCAGTTAGAAATGCAGAAATAACCTGTCTTCTGCATCAATCACGCTGGGAGCTGCAGACCAGAGCTGTTCCTATTCAGCCATCTTTGCCTGTTGCTCTCTTGCAACGTATCTTCATATCTTCATATTTTTTGTAATAAACCTGCCTTTCTTTACCTAAGACTGTCTTGGTAAGTTCGTTTACACTGACAAGGCTGGCCCCAGCCAGTTGCAACCCACGACAATCTTCATCCCTATTTCAGAGTTCGTTCTCTGGAGTTGAAATGAGGAGGTCAGACAAAAATGAAAATCCCCTTCATGGAAGGCAGCAGTTGAGATGTGGCATGAATGAAAGAGGCAACAGGCATAGGAGTTCAGGGGAAGGCGTGCCTCCTTCAAATAGAAAGATTGGAAGAGGTTTTGAGGGTGTGTTGATGTTTAGTCTGAACATGAAGGACCTGAGCGGTGAGCACACATGGAACTGTGGAGTAAAGGCAGTCCGCAGACACATATTGGTGGAAACCCAAGTATGCACTTCTAAGGTCTACACAGTAAAATAAAAGTATTAACTTATGAAGTGGGATTTTTAGGACTCTTATTTGCTGGGCTCTTAAATGATCACAAAGATAAAGTAGTTCTGATATGTGAATATTAATCACCATGAAATTGGAGCTAAAGGTATGGTAGAGATGCAAAACAGAAGGATCCATATTGAATGAAAGCAACAAGGCCACAAGATGTCTTTTTTTCCTTCTTTTGGGAAAAATTATAGTATTTTTCCAGAATGGATCATCTTCCCTTGTATCTCTAGTTCCAGTAGGTCAATCTCTGGAGACAGCTTATACACCTCCAGCGCCGTTTTCACATTGTCTGGGTTTGGGAGACACTGCATGAGTTTTCTGCCTGGGAGCACTTGCTCAGGGACTCCTAAATGAAATATAGGTGGTGTATGTCCTTTGTAGTTTTTGCATTGGGTATCATCTCCATATATTAATTATTTAAAATAAATCAAATCAAATGTTTTTGTGCTGCCTCTAGCAGAGAAGAAACTTTGCTCTCAGTGCTCTAATGATAGTTCCACCCACTTAGTCATGGACTGAAAAAGGGAGCTGGAGTTACTTTTACATTGAGGGGCTGGAGATGACCAGCAGGAAGAACAGCAGGTAAGTTTCACCTGTCCGATCACAGTGTAACCTTCATCACATTTATATACAGCCTCATTTTTGAAAGAGTTGTATAAATTACAAAAAAGAAAGTTTTTATTGAAGGAAGAAAAAGAGGCAAACTTGTTTAGGATGCCCATGGGCAAAACTAGGGGGAAAACTGCAATTTGATGGTGAGATACAAACGTGACAGAGCATGAGCTTACAGAATGTACAAAATAGCACATTCCAGAATGCATGTTATTTGTAGGAGGCTTTATTCTGTCCTTCCATCTTCTCTGCCCATAAAATTACTTGGCTAAACCTCATACTTGTGTTGCCATCCTGTCAGCTTCAGGCTGAGGAACTGTAGAGAGGCTCAAGCTACGGACCTTGCATTTTCCATCTTACTAACAAGCTCACTCAACTTGACATTGTTTAGGAACCATTTTGGCATGAAGGCTGGATTCAGCCTGAAGTCACATTATACTCATGCTACCCTTGGTCCCTTGCAAGCTAAGTGCAGAGATGTGCATCTGGAGAAACTGTGAGAAAGTTACATCATCCACAATCCCTGAGTCATTGCTCCCCAGTCAAAACTGTCCATTCGGGTTATTATTAAAAAGTCAAAAAATAACGGATGCTGGAGAGGTTGCAGAGAAAAAGGAACACTTATATTGTTAGTGGGAATGTAAATTAGTTCAGCCACTGTGAAAACAGCTTGATGATTTCCAAAAGTACTTAAAACAAAACTATCATTTGACCCAGCAATCCCATTATTGGGTATATATCCAAAGGAATATAAATTGTTCTACCCTAAAGACACATGCATGCGTAGGTTCACTGCGGCATTATTCACAATAGCAAAGATATGAAATCAACCTCAATGCCCGTCAACAGTAGACTGGATAAAGAAAATATGGGACATATACACCATGAAATACCATGCAGGCATAAAAAGAATGAGATCATGTCCTTTGCAGCAACATGAATGGAGATGGAGGCCACTGTCATAAGTGAACTAATGCAGGAATGGAAAACCAAATACTGCATGTTCTCACTTATAAATGGAAGCTAAACATTGAGTACACATGGACACAAAGAAGGAAACAATGGACACCAGATCCTACTTGAGGGTGAAGGATGGGAGGAGGGGAAGATAAACACTCCGCCTATCAGGTCCTATGCTTATTACCTGGGCAATAGAATAATCTGTCCACCAAACCCCCATGAGATGCAATTTACCTATATGACAAACCTGCACATGTACCCCTGAAACTAAAATAAAAATTAGAAAAAATCGTTTATTCATCCTCACCAAGAATATACTTACTGCATTTTAAGATATTTCAAAAAATGACTCAGGAATAATAAAAAGGGCGACTTGCAATTGAAATAAATAGAACATGGCACAGAGCACTTCATTGAAAAGAAACACCGTCAGAGTCCACAGACACTGCATGAGGAAGTTGAACAAAATAGAGCAGCAAGAATGTCAGACAAAGTACCATGCCAAGGTAAGAATTTTATGTTAGGGCTGAAACCAAGTAATAATGCCTTCAGAATTGTTATTTACTTGGAATAAAAATTTAAAACATTTATCTACACATGGGCATTTAGAAAACCCTCTCCTGGCCTTTCTCATAGATCCTTCAACCTTAATCATCACTATTTTTTAATTTGTCCTCTTTATAGACTAATTCACCTAGCCATTGGTCCCCAAATACATCATACACATTTTCACAAGGGTACCTGTGCTCATATCATCTCTCCTACCTAGAATGCCACCCTTTCTTTTCTGCTTGCTGCTCTAGTGCCAATTGCTCTGTGTGAAGGCTTCTCTTTACTTCTCCAGCAAACAGTTATCATTTATTTCTCTAAGCTCCTACAGCAGTTATTAGGAAGAGATTATATATCATATCCAACTGCTTACTGAGCTCTTACCATAATCTATACTACACTGCATATATCACACATATATAAATGTATAGTATGTATATGACTTATCTTTCATAGATACATGTATAGTATGAACACTTTGTATTCCATGACACTGTATATGTCCTACATAGTATATGTATGGTACATATAGCATATATACTATGATACTACAGACATAATATATTCATAACTGAAGCACTTTATATATGTTATATCATCCAATGGTCACAATACCCGTAACAGATACTCATTATCATCTTCCCTACCTTTCAAAGAAGAAAACATCTCCATGGAGAAGAACGTTGCTCTATGTTAAGCAGCTACTGAGTGACAGAAGCAGAGTTGGAACTGAGGTCTATTTTACTCCAAAGTTCACATCCTCTATGGCTTCAGTCTATACTGTCTATCTGCTATTTAACAGCTGAGTTATACTCTCCTTATTAATCATTTTTTTCTGTGACAGCAGAGAACATGTCTCAAGTATCTTTGTGTCTTTTTGACATGATAGATTCAAAATAAATGTTCACCGGCCGGGCGCGGTGGCTCAAGCCTGTAATCCCAGCACTTTGGGAGGCCGAGACGGGCGGGTCAGGAAGTCAGGAGATTGAGACCATCCTGGCTAACACGGTGAAACCCCGTCTCTACTAAAAAATACAAAAAACTAGCCGGGCGAGGTGGTGGGTGTCTGTAGTCCCAGCTACTTGGGAGGCTGAGGCAGGAGAATGGCGTGAACCCGGGAGGTGGAGCTTGCAGTGAGCTGAGATCCGGCCACTGCACTCCAGCCTGGGCGACAGAGCGAGACTCTGTCTCAAAAAATAAATAAATAAATAAATAAATAAATAAATAAATATTCACCTATGTACAAGTCTAGGGCTCACAAATGAAATGTCCTAAGCCTCAGATCAAACACATTATTAGGAAAAGTATTTTTATGAATGAGTCCAGCAAACACTTATGTGAATTCACCCCCATAAGACTGTTCAGCAGACATCAAGGCACATCCTTGGATACTGTAAGGAGAATAAGTCATAACCACAAAAATAGCAAAACCATAATACCAGTCAGCTTACAGTAATATCCAAAGACAAGGGAAGTCAACAAGAAGGGTATAATAAGAAAGAAGGAACGAGAGAGAACCAACATGGAAAAGGGTAAGACAACATTTCTTGGAGGAGATTGGAAATACATATTTTGAAGTTTAGATTAAAATCTGCTTAAATGGGTGAGATGTGGGTAGGCATTTCACGTTAGAGTCATGGTTTAGGCAAAGGCCTAAAAGCAGCAGAAAGTTTTTATTGAAGGAAGAAAAAGAGGCAAACTTAGAAACCAGATTGTGAAAGATTTGGGCATAAGTTACACTGCAGGCAAAGTAGGATTTTGAGGGACTGCAAGAAGAGGGGATAAATATGGAGAAACCCGGAGGAACAATTCTCTGTGACCTGTTAGACATAGTCTACCCTCACTGCCTCAGAAACAAGAGGAGACCTGGAAGGTCACGGTGATGGTGCTCAGGGAAAACAGTAAGAGGGTTGGAATGGAGTAGGGCTTTGGAAGAATCATAAATTTAGCCATTTCACTTTCCAGGAGAGAAGAATAACCCAGGATAAAGGAATTCATTTAATCTTAGAGTTTCCCTTAAAATATCCATTATTTTGATGTTTAAAAAAAAAAAAAAAAAAAGACCTCTTCCAAAGTAAAATATTTTAAAATTCTCCTTAGAAGAAACTCAGAAGTCACCTTGTGATATTAAGAAAGTTCAAAGGATGAACAACATGGGATCATTCTGGGGCACTAGAAATTAATCTTGACATAAAAGACTACACATTGGGTACAGTGTACACTGCTCATGTGATGGGTGCACCAAAATCTTAGAAATCACCACTAAAGAACCTATCCATGTAACCAAACGCCTGTTGCCCAAAAACCTATTGAAATTTAAAAAAGAAAAAGAAAAAGAGAAATTAATCTCGACAAATTATCTCAATGCTTTTGCCAGGATGACAGGATGGCATTGTGAGATACCATATTCTATCTGATCAGCATAAAATCTTTCTATCTTCAGAACTGGAAAAATCCCTGACAGCACATGAATATGAAACATGATCACCATAGAGATGGACATAGCTATTGGTGAAATATTTTCCTCTCTGTTGAGTGATTTCGAAATTCTATGCAAATGCTCTACTTTAAGTGTTCTGATAGATGGCCTAAGGGATGTGTGTATAAATATTTTTAAATCTTTTAGGAAGGTTTTCTTTTAAAAAAGAAATCATATCAGAAGAAGAAAAATTACATTTTATTAGCATTCTTAATTTATAAATTAAAACAGTTACATCTGCATATATAACCAGCACTGGCTAGTGAGACCTACAACCTCTCACAGACTCTTTCAGTGCTCTTAGTAAGGTATAATTATTCTGTAAATTACAATATACCTTACACCCTATATAATGTTTTCAGTTTACTCAATGCTTTGTAATTTTACTTTAGTAAATCCACTCATTATTTGTGACAACATAAAATTTTCCTTTCTAAATGACAAAAATCTTCTACTCAATTATTAATGCAATAGAAAAAAAATCAACCCTTTAGAAGAGCTAATTTTAAATTACTTAACAGTATCCATTTAAACATAATTTTATGTAACATACATTAATATAAAAACTGAAGGTTTTTTGCTAAATCAGTTTCTCAAAGATTTATATAATATTTTGCTTTCCAAATAATTAAAGATTATATCAAAAGAACTAAAACTATTTAAATACATTTCTTAATAATGTACTTCATTGTATTTCTCCAAAAGTTTGCTGAATTATTGCCATTTGATCATACTGCACTAATTTTTAACCAGGAATTCTTCACCACATCTTGATTTAAACTACCCCTCCTGTTCTCTTCTTCCCCATAACCTCAGTACTCACCACACAGGACAGCTGGTCACCACAGAAGAGACAGAACCCCGGGGAGGCAGTGCTGCCAAGATTCCCTGCAACTTGGGAGGCACTGTGCAGAATCTCAGACACAGTACTGGGCTCAGCGTTCTCAGACATCCTAAGTCAGATGAAAGCTGGTGCTCCAAATCTCTAGTAAATTGATGCCTGAACCAAGAAACTAAGTCTTGGGAAGGCCACAGCTTTGAGTCACTGAAGGGCAGGGGCAGAGTTGAGTAGATCAGGTTCAAGACAAGACCCAACAGGGGGCAATCCAATAAAGCTCCAGATCTTGGGGGAACAATATGAGCTGAACATGAGAGTTTTGGGATTTGGTGGATATTTATATTCATTACCACAAGACCTTCTCACTGTCTTTTTTTCCTTTGTTATTAGGGGCACTTGATTGCTTATTGTCTACGTATATATATCATTTATTTCCAAGTAATTAAGGTACAGTTTAGACGTGTGTCATGTTCTTCAGGTATCAGGGTGAGATACTGAGACATGTTTTACACAATCTCCCAGACGTGTCAGATCTTCAGTCACTACTGTGATCTCCCAATAGGCAGGTAAAAATTTTTAAAAATCTATAGTTAAGTGTACTTTCTAAACACTCCACAGCCTAATTGGAATAGAGAACGCATGCAAGTTTATAATTGTAAAAAAAAAATCCAAAAATATAGTTCAAACAATTACTCCCCCAATGTTTATGTTTTCTTGATGTGTCTGTGATACCAAATTATTCATCCACACTAGTTGGAAAGTACAGCACAGCACTCAGAGTGCTGTGTACAGCACAGATAAAGCATGTGTGGAAAATTAAATGGTAGAAGATGAAGCATTATAAATATAGAAAGGATCATGATGACTTTAAGAAATTTTCAGTGGTGTTGGATCCAAGTAGAGGTCCTTCTCTTCCAGTATTATATCTCTGACAAAATCACAAAAAGATAAGTTGTAAAAGGTTAGCAATAAGTTGTGTTTGTTAAACCTAGGATTTAGTTTATTAATAACTATCTGGGTTAAGACTGGTCCATTAATAACTTCCTAAGTCATATGCCTGGATTATTTCTTTTAGTCTCCATGAAGTGAAAAGGTGAAGATAACAGCTTGAATTTCATATTTTGCCCCTTGAAGTATCTATGGATATTTGTTACTTGAGTATACACAAATATTCATCCAGAGAAGACAATAAACGCTGAAAAAATATCCAAAAATGACGTTCAACACCAAGCTGAGCGGTAATGAGTGTAATAGGCACATAACAACCAAAGTGCTTAACTCTCAAAAATAAAGAGGAACACTTCCCAGAAATAAATGGGTGGAGTCCTCTGTAATATTGCTGACAGCACAACTGAATTCCAACCTCCCTAGAAAGAAAGGAAAGCGAATAAACCCATCATGTGGTTTGGTTCATTTGATAAACAGGAACTAAAATAAAATCTGACTATGTAGATAAAAAAAGGTCATTTAAATAGTTAAGTAGAATATTGTTTTTAAGAAATAGCTTCTGTTTGTTAAACATGTTCCAAACTTTTACATAAATTATTGCATTTAATTTCTTAAAGCAAACCTATAACATGGATATTAGTAGACATATTTTATAGAGGAAACTTATTCAGAAAGACTGGGTATACTTTTCTAAATCTTTCTCATCAGTGGCAAAATCAGATTCTGAACCCAAGTCTGATTCAAATCCCAAGCTCTTTTCACTATGTCAAACTAATTGCATTTAATGAATCAGACCAAGCTTTTTTGTGTGGCACTCTGTGCCTATCACTTAGAAGAGTATGCCTAAGGACTTTCTGCTTTTACTATGGTGGAAAAGACTCTGAACTGCCCATTTTATCAGGAGACCAAATCCTCATGTAACCTACCAAGAATCATGTGGCTTAGTCATGAGACTGTGACCCAGGCCTTCATCTCCACATATGTTTAAAGAAGAGTTTGGAATTGGAATGGTCTCTATGATATTTCCAATACAGAAATTTTAAGCTCGTGCAGCAATGGCAAAAAATAAAGTGCAAAAAACAGGAATTTATTGTCTTAAATAAAAGACAAGAAAAGCAGAAATTGGGTTGACAATGATGAGGTATAAAACCTTACTCTTGCAGCTCAACTAACCATGAAATAATCATATTAACACACCTGTATCAGTCCATTTTCATGGTGCTGATAAATATATAGCAGAGATTGGGTAATTTACAAAGAAAAAGAGATTTAATGGACTCCCAGTTCCATGTGGCTGGGGAGGCCTCACAATCATGGCAGAAGGTGAAAGGCACACCTTACATGGTGGCAGGCAAGAGAGAAATGAAAATCAAACAAAAGGGGTTTCCCCTTATAAAACTATCAGCTCTCGTGAGACTTATTTACTGCCACGAGAACAGTATGGGGGAACCACTCCTATGATTCAATTATCTCCCACCAGGTCCCTCCCACAACACATGGGAACTATGGGAGCTACAATTCAAGATGAGATTTGGGTGGGGACACAGCCAAACCATATCAACCCCTATTGAATGAACAAAATATGTGAATCCAAAAGAATTTGCCTCAGCCTACCAAGATGCAGTCCTTGAGAAGAACTTTATGAAATTTATGAGATCCTAGAATACACCATTAAAGGGATAAGGATGTAAAAATGGGAGAGAAGAAAATAAATGTTTACATTGGTGAGCAAGTTACCTTTGTGGGGAACTGAAGCTAAACCCCTTAAGGAACCTTAGGTAGAGTGTAGAACATGCCTCAGAGATTGCCTACCTGTGGATTAAGAAAGCTGGCATTTATATCTACCAACATCCATCTTGGTACCATATTAGATGGATGTCAGCCAATCATCTGAGTTCTCATTACGGAGGGTACAGTGATTTACCTCTGCTGCAATAAATTATTGAATGGATTTGGATTTATCATCCCTGTGGCAAGGCTTCTTGCAGCCATACCATCTGTGGACTTACTAAATGCTTTATTACCTGTTATGGGAGGACCTACATTATTGCTTCTGATCAAGGAATTCACTTGATGATGAAATAATATAAGTCAATGAAATGATGCTCCTGAGATTCACTCGTCCTATGTGGTATCCCGTCACAGAAGCAGCTGACATTATGAAAGAGGGCAATGGTCTACTGAATGCTCAAGAAGCTAAGAAAGAATGCCTTATGAACTTGGAGTATAGAACTATAGGATGTGGTATATTTTCTTTTCTTTTCTTTTCAGACAGAGTCTTGCTGTGTCACCCAGGCTGGAATGCAGTTGCGCAATCTCAGCTCACTGCAACTTCTACCTCCCAAGTTCAAGCGAGTCTCATGCCTCAGTCTCCCGAGTAGCTAGGATTACAGGCATGCACCACCATCCCTAGCTAATTTTTGTATTTGTAGTAGAGATGGGGTTTCACCATGTTGGCCAAGTTCGTCTTGAAGTTCCTGGCCTCAAGTGATCCACCCACCTTGGCCTCCCAAAGTGCTGGGATTACAGGCGTGGGATACTGTACCCAACCAGGATACTATATATTTCCTAAAATCATAATTGATAGTTGGAGCTATTCTAAAGTGGCCAGACTAGTAAACCAAAGGGCACACATAAAGAGATGTCTGAGGAGTCCCAGCTGTTCTAGCCCTCAGCTTGTTAAGTCTTCCCAACTCAGATAGCAAACATGTGAGTAAGCAAATCTTTAGATGATTTCAGCTCCCAGTCTGTGAGACACCTCTACTGATGCTCAGTAGAGCAAAGTCATCCTCCACAAAGTTCTGCCCAGACTGCAGATTTATGAACAAAGTAAATGTTACCATTTTAAGCCATTAAGTAAGTTTTGGGGTAGTTTATTATGCAGCAACAAATAGCATTACAGCATCCTCTACATTAACAGAAAAAATATTTTTGATAACTTCACTAGATGCAGAAAATGTACTTGATAAAATTCAACAACAATTTATGATAAAAATGGAAACCTCTTAGAAAATTAGGAATGAAAAGAAATTTTCTCAATCAGACAAGACCGAGCATGTTCAGGGTGGTATGCAATAGACATACTACATAATAGTGAGCCATTAAAAGTTTTTCTCTTGAGACCAATAAGAAGATGTGAACAATTGCTTCCATAGTACATTGAATTGCAGGTCCCATTCATGGGAATAGAATGTCAGTTGAGTAAATAGATAGGCAGGCAGGCAGATAGAGAGATAGATAGATAGAAAGATAGATAGATAGATAGATAGATAGATAGATAGATAGATAGATAGATGGATAAATGGTAGGAGTTGGAAGGAAGGCAAACTGTTATTTCTCACAGGTGACATAATTAGGAACTTTAAAAAGCCAAAGACATATATCAAAAATTAATTAGAATTGACTAATTATGAAATAAAATATCAATTAAAAACAATTATCTACTATCCAAAAATTATATAAAAAAGATGTTTTTATAAATGTACAATTTAAAATACCAGAGGAAAGTTCAATGAGAGATGTATAAGAGCTCTTCACTGAAAGCTAGAGATAAATAAGAGATATAAATAAATGTAGGAAAATACCATGTTTATGGATTAGAAGGCACAATGTTGTATAGATATAAATTCCTCCCAAATTCATACATAGATAAAATGCATTCTAATAAAAATTTCAAAAGAATTTTGGTGAAAATTGACAAGCTGATTTTAAAATTCGTTTAAGTGCAAAGGAGCAGAATTGTCAATGTAACCTAAAGAGGAGATGGAAGAGGAATAGGAGAAGGACCCACATTGCCAGATATCAAGGCTCATTATGAAGCTGTAGTAAAGAAGACATTGTGGTGTTGGTGTAAGATAGTCACATAGACCAAGGGTTAACAACTGTGAGTAGGAACAAATGCCAAATATGCATAGCTAATTGGCTTATGACAAAGTGACACTACAGAGCAGTAGGAGAAAGGATGGTTTTTTTAAAATAAAGTATACCAGATTAATTGTATATCCATATGGAAAAAAATGAATCTTGGTCCTTTACCTTACATCATAGCAGTTATTGGTGGATCATAGTTCTAAGTGTGAAAGTAAAATTTAAAATATCTTAAAAGAAAACATGGGCAAAGATTTGAGGGTAGGCATAGATTTCTTAAATGGGATACAAAATGCTAATCAAAAGGGAAGCACTTGATATACTGTACTACATTAAAATTAGGAATTTATGTTTATACAACACACTTTAGGAGAACTTTATGAAAGTAAAAAAAGGCAGGCCATAGATCAGGAAAAAAATATTTGCAATACATATCTAACAAAGGACTTTTGTCCAGAGTATACTAAAATCTCCTACAACTAAATTAGAGCTAGGTAAATCATCCAATAGAAAAATGAGTAAATGACTTGAACTAGCAGTTTGCGGTAAAGGAATATCTAAATGGTCAACAAACATATGAAAAGTAATTCAGCCTCACTAATCACTGGGGAACAACAAATTTAAAGCACAATGTGATACCCAACAGAGTTTCTCAAAAAACAAAAAAGAACCATTAACAATAGCAAGTGTTCCATGTTCTGCAGGAGTGTGGTTTGGTATAACAGCTTTGGAAAACTGAACAAACACATGCACACACCTTATAAGCCAGCAATCCCATCCTCAGGTATATGCGGAGAAAAAAATGTCAATGTTCAGCAAAAGACATTTACAAAATTATTCGTAGTAGCACTATTCATGATAGCCAAAAAACTAAACATAACCCAAGTGTTCATCAAGATAAGTTAATTGTGATATATTCATACACTGGTGGAATACTAAATAGAAATGAAAATAAATGAACCTCAACTATGTATAACATGGATGAATCTCACAAATACAATATTTAAAGGAAAAAAATAACGTGTGAAAGAATGCATAATGGATGATTCCATTTCTATAAAGTTGAGCAACATGCAAGCCCAATCTGTTTAAAGTGCTATTAAAAGTGAGAAGAGTGGAATTCTGTGCAGGGGTAAAGCGATGAGTTACTAATGGACAGGGGCCATCAAACAGACAATGGTTTTGTCTGTAATGTTGCAGAAAATCCTTTGAGTTTTGTATCCTTTTCTGTAGGTAAATGGTAGGCACATGCGGGATTCAGAGTAAAGGCATTCAGGTAAAGATTACAGTATGAACATGGTTTGAATTCCCTGGCTTCCATTCTTTCTGAGGTACAAAAAAAGTGAGGCAAAGTTAATTACACAAACTTTAGGCAGTGGATTTGTGTACAGGAGTGTGTCGTATTTATGCGACATATTGACCAAGATGACAACACAAACTGATATTTGATAAATAATTATTTAATTAACCAGCACTTCAAGTCCAGGAAAGTAGACATTTGAGCTACAAAAGGCTAGATTACCGATAATTACACATTTTCTCTAGCAGTAGTAAGAAAGTTCTCCAGCCCAAACACTTATTAGAGTGATGTTGCTTAAGGAAGAGTAGAATTGATGAATGAAGATTCTGTATGTTGATTTGAAGGGAAAAATAAGTCCTTCATTTCCTCTTTTTCAGAAAATTTCTGATGGGTGTTCATCAATTTGTCTCTCTCTTTTTCAAGTTGTTTAATCTCCAGAGACAGCTTATACACCTCCAGGGCCACTTTCACATCCTCTGGGCTTGGGAGACACTGCATGAGTTTTCTGCCTGTGAGCACTTGCTCACAACCTTCAGGTGCCTCCTAAAAGTGATTAAGAAATGAGTAGGGGATGGGAGTACATTTTGAGAGTCATTACTGGCAAAAGGGAGACTGACCTGAGGAACAAAGAGGAAATCAGGAGAGACAGTGCATCCTAGCAAGTGTTCACATGCAAGCCAAGCTCAGATCTTTCCTTGAGCAGCAACCAAGCAGGTTGAAGCTAAAAAGATGCTGGGCTCCAAAGCAGATGCAAAGCACATCCACTGAGGACAACTGAGGGATGGTTCTGAGGACCAACCAGAAATGGAACAAATGCACAACCTTTATTGTAGATAATGTAGAGCGAGGGGTCAGGACATCTGGATCAACAGACTCTCAAGTCTAGAGATTTCGGCTCTAGACACACAGCAGGAAAATGTGTCTCTCTAGGCTTATCACCATGCCAGTTTGGAAGTGCTAATTGTGGTAAGTTACTTATGCTTCCCGACAAAAGTCAGATCTCCGCATTGCTAACTGGGACAGAACCTTGGGAGAAGCCACTATTTTTAGGGATTAGTAGCACAGAACTTCCTTGAATTGTGCCACTTACCCACTCACACCTGGGCACTTCTGGGTACCAGGTTCTCGTCTCTGAGCAAGTGATACTTTTGGGACCGATCACACCATAGCCAGAATCACATTCGATAGTGACATTTTCAGGCTCAACATACTGATCCTTATCCACAGACAGCCTTCCATTCACTATTTCTGGTTTCAGACACAGAGCTGTAATGGAAACATATTTTTGAACATACTGTTTCTAAAAAAAAGTCATCATATCAGTATTGGATAATAAAATGGATAAGACATTGTATTCATAATTATATTCTGGTCCTGCAGGTTGTTCTATGCTTTTATTTTAATGATAATTATAACAGTAATTATTAGCATTTATTGAACAAGTACTATATGTCAGTCTATGTGCTAAATTTTTTACTTATCTCATTTAATCCTCACTACCAATCTATGAGTTAGATACTATTATTACGACAATTTTACCAACAAGGAAACTGAAAAGTTAAATATTTCCTCAGTATCAAATAGCTTGTAAGTGGTAAGAATTGGTGCTCTCAATTGCTCCATCCCACAGCCTTGATTTGTGTGATTCCTGATGTTTTATTTCCATTGTTCTTGCTTCATAATCTTCCTGGGTTAAATGGAGCCAGTGGTAATTATTAGCAGAATGATGAAAGCTCCAAGCACAATCAAGAGATAGAGCCTTACTTGATTCGTCTTGTTTCTACAGCAGGTTTACCAACAGCACCACCATCAGGTCATCAAAAGTAGAAATGTAAAGATCGTGGGGAAATGGTAACCATCATGAAGTTTTTGTGGAGATTTCCAACACGTCATAATTTGGGAATTAACACTTGAGATTCCTCTTTCTTGAGTAGTTGAAATTAACTCAGGATTCTCATGAAAACTAGAGTCACAAAGGTATCCTCAGGTAAAAGATATTGTCTCAACATATTCTGGAAAGATACATAAGAACCTTGTAGTAGTGGTTCTCTCTGAACATAGGGCAAGCTATGATTTTGGAAGACTAGAATAGGAAGAAAAGTTCATTTTCAATGTACCTGTCATTTACTTTTTAAAATATATCAGGCATAATTTAAATAGTATGAATAAATAAATAAAGACAAAATTTATGCTGCCTTTGATTAATAGGAAACATTGCTATTAATATTTTCTAATTCTCTCTTCAATGGATTATGAGTTGATTTGGAGTTACCTTTACATTGAGGAGGTGCATGTTGCCAGTGAAAAGACTTGCAGTAGATTGTAGCAAATCCAGCCAAAACATATCCTTCATCACATTCGTATGTAGCCTCAGGATAAGGAGTTATTAAAATAACTTCCTTGTAGTGTCCATGGGCAATACTGGGAGGGTAACTGCAAACTTGAATGATGAGAGAGACAGAAGAGCATGAACTCATAGTTTCAAATTAATCTCCCCAAATCTGAGTGATCTGTAGGAGATTCAAATGTTCCCATCCAAATCCTTTTTCCATAAGGTAACTTGACACAACTCAACATTTATACTGCTTTCCACCTGAGAACCTAGAGAAAAGCTTGATGTGAATGAAAACAACTCTTTTGTTGAGAGAATCCTCCATTTTATAGGATCTTTCTTGGTTTTTGTTTACATGATCACTAAAATATTTCACTGCTTAGGGAAGTTAAATGAGCTTTGGTATGAAAGCATGAATTCAACCACAGAGTCATATTAAATGAAAATCAATCTCAATAGAAGTCAGGCTAAGTAAAGGAAATATTTATCTGTGAATAGTTGTAAAGGCTCTGAATAACTGCAGGATCCCCAAACAATCTTATCCATAACTACAACACCATCAGAACATAATTAGCATATTTTACAATTTAAACAATGATTTCAGTGTTGACATAAGTAATATGAAATGCTGGGGTAGTCACACTAGAAGGGAACGTTCAAGTTTCAGGAACTCTTGTATGAAAAATTGCAACAAATTTAGAGCCCTGAGAATGTCAAAGGAAATCCTGTGTTGAAGATTGATTGCCTCCTAAGATTAAAACTAAGTGTCAGGGATTTTAAAATGCTCTATTTTCTAAAAATAAAATAATCAGCGCCTTTAACAAACCATGGACATTTGAAAAAATAAAAATACCTCTATTGGCCTTTCTTTTTCATAGATCCTTCAAATTCATCTAGCACTTTTTGTTTTTTCTTTTGAGATGGAGTCTCACTCTGCCACCCAGGCTGGAGTGAAGTGGCGTGATCTCAGCTCACTGCAACCTCTGCCTCCTGAGTTAAAGCGGTTCTCGTGCCTCAGACTCCCAAATAGCTGGGATTACCAGTGTGTGCCACCACACCCAGCTAATTTTTGTATTTTTAGTAGAAACGGGGTTTCACCACGTTGGCCAAGCTGGTCTCGAATCCCTGACCTCAGGTGATCCGCACACCTCAGCTTCCCAAAGTGCCGGGATTACAGGCATGAGCATCCACACTCGGCCCTATCTAGCACTTTTTCTGTTTAACCAAACTAGTCAACTCCTCCTTCCCTAAACTTGTCATGTACATTTCCACTTCTATATATTAACATTTCCTCCTGGGACTCCTCCTTATTAGAATTTGCTTACCTTCTCTAATTGTTATCTCAAGTCCTACTTCTCCATGAAGCTTTCTTTGATTATTTCAAGACACAATGTCTGTTCTTTCCTTATATAACACTTGTTAGCAGTAGATTACTTAAGATTAATAGAGTTTAATTAATGGAACATAAATAAATCGAGTGGTGCGAAGGATATATGGTAACAAATGTTTTGTACCCATGCTATGTCCCTTTGGACTTCTGACTACAGTTGCAGATTAAATATATAGTTTTACACAAGCTCAGACTTATGCTGATGATGTTCTACAGAAAGCATTCAACGTGAATCTGTCAGTCTTACTTTGGAGCCTCTTCTGCAGCTGAAAGAGCACAGTTGCAATTGAGGCTCAGTTACTGACTAAATTACTGAAGCAGTTACTGCCCTTTCAACCCTAAACCAATGAGCAACAGAAAGTATTGGATAAATGTCCCAGTCTCCCATCCTTCAGACAGATAATTAAGAAAGGCATTCCTTACACTTCTCTGTGGTCCCAAAGAATTGAGCCCCTGCTGCTTATAATAGTCACCTTTGCTTATTCCCCTTGTCTCTCTCTCAACCCTCGCTCCTACCTCCTAGAATCACCTCCAAAATAAACTACTGGCTCCCAAGTCATTTTTCTCAAGTTTTGCTTTTAGAGAAACCCAAACTATAGTACCGAGTAATCACCATCATGTTGATGTGAAGAGTCTTTCATAATGAAGATACTTCCATAATGATGACATTTTCAATGTCTTATCCTGATTAGAGACAGATGTTTATCACCTAGATGCTTATTTCTTCTCCTTGGTATTTCAACAGAGAGGTGGTTCAGTAGGTCTGAGTCAAAGCAAGGAAAGAAAAGGCTGACTCTGTCAGCCACTAGGCTTCAAGGCTCTCCCTAACAGATCACTTCTTCAACCTGGAGCTTCCATTGCATTGTTACACAATATGTAAATCATGTTTTCTGCCTTGACTTATAAATATGGAGCTTTGTGAGGTAGTGTCCCTCTTTACTAAAACATCAGCATACATGCAGGAAAAATGACAAAATGAGACTGAATGATTTCATCAATTCTACTTTTTTCTCTTACGAGAAAATTTCTCCTATAAGTTTGTCTTCCAACATATTTTGTTCTATAGCTGCCTTGCATGGTGCTAGTGGTGTGTATCTGTGAATATCTTTGCACAATGCTTCTTGGAGGAACAACCTCAAATTCAGTTAGTTTTAAGTACTTTGATCTTTTGTGGAACCAAGTGGAATCATTTGGGGAAACTAGGAAATAATTACGACAAGTTATCTCAATATTCTTACCTGGTTCACATGCTGGCATTTTAGGCTTCCATGTGCCATCTGTGTGGCATGAACTCTCCCCATCAACAGAAACAGGATAATAGCCTTCATCACACATATATGAAATATTGTCTCCATAGGCATAGACACATCTACCAGTGAAATACCTCCTTTCATTTATGATTCTGATATTCTCCAGATCTGGTGTTGGGCAACATACCCCTGATGGATTAAAAAATGTTCAACATTACATATCTGTATCAAAATATCTCAGGTACCCCATAAATAAATACACCTACTATGTACCCACAAACATTTAAAAAAATTTTTTTAAATGATGTTCACGTTTAGTAAATCAATCACGGGGACACACCTTTGGCCTAAGACCTGATTCCACCTCATTGAAGATGTTAATATCTGAAGACAGACTCATAGAAGTGGAGAGTAGAACGGTGGGTGCGAGAGGCTGGAGAAGGGAGGGGAAACAACTCTCCACTTGTTCAACAGGTATAAAGTTTCAGTTGTGCAAGATTAATAAGTTCTAGAAATCTGCTCTACAAATAGTGCCTATAATTAACAGTATTATATTGTATACTGAAAAACTTGTTGAAAGAGTAGATCTCATGTTAAGTGCTTTTGCCATAATTTAAAGAGAGAAAGAGAAAGAAAGAAACAAAGAAGTTGAGAGAAGAGTTAGACCAAATATCTTCTCCAAATTCTGCCATTGTTTGGTTGAAATGCTATTACTTAATTTCCTTCCAACTGTGTTTCTTCATTAGAAGTCCTTAAAATGAAGTGTTGATTTTGGCAGTGATGAGCTAAGCAATTTAGATTCACCTTCTCTTTGTTAACAAGTAGAAAAACATAGTGGGAAGGGGGCGGTTAATCCGTGAAGAATTCAGGTGCTAAGACCTTAATTGTCTTAGTTCTTTAAATGAGAAAGAAAGATACCCAACGAGGTATGCCAGGAATGTAGAGATATATATACACACACACACACAAACACTATATATGTATAATATTCCTTGGTATTTCAACAGAAATACTAATATATAATATTATATCTATATTTCTCTGTTGAAATTGTAATATATAATTGTAATATATAATTTTATATATTGTATTATAAATTGTAATATATAATATTACATATATAATACTATATAAATATACACAATAATTCTCCTCCCCCAAAATACAACTGAGTGGCTAAGAAGCTGATCAGAACTCAATGTGTGTGATTGCTGGTGACCTGCAGCTCTTGGGAATCTTTAGAACTACACCTTGAAGTAAGAACAAACCAAAAAAGGACCAACTATCTGTAATAAGTACTGAAACCCAGGCTTGTATCGTTACATTCCCTGATTGGATTCGGGTCATTCAAAGCCCTTAATGCCTCTTACTACCTGCCACAAGCAAACAGGAGACCAGACAAGGTTATTAAAAGCCAAAGAAAGCAAGAGACAATGCTAACAGATCTGAGAGGATCCAGAAAATGAAGTTCTAAACATTGATTTAAAAGCCACTTTGTTTTGTTATGTAGAAGGAAATAAAATACAACATTGAGAATTTTGGTAGAAAAATGAATATCAATACTACAAATCCACTACAAGTGGGAACCTTGAAACTGAAAAAATAATAAAGTTAAGAATTCAATTAATAATTAATATCAGATAATACATCAATGAAGGAAGAATTAGTGAACGTAATTTATATTCATAATAAAATACTGAGAAACAAAAAGTAAAAACACCGATAAGAACACAGGAAATATAGAAGATTCAGTATAAGAGCTTAACATAAATGTAGCCAAAGTGTCAGTAGAAGAGTGAAAATAGGGCTAAAATTGTACTCTAAGAAAATACTTATTTGTAATATTGAAGTATTTGAAGTTGAAAATTTTTCCAGAATCAATGAAAGGCATCAAACCTCATATTCTAGAAATATTCTAAATCTCAAGCAAGCTAAACACAAAGAAACCAACCCAGGCATATCTGACAAAAACTGCGAAAAAATAAAGACAAGAACATCTTAAAAGCAATCAGAAAAAATAGATAACCTTCACATGATCAACAGTACGACTAATAGCAAAATTCTTGACAGAAACAAATAAAGGCAGAAGACAATGGAATGAAATCTTTCACATGGCCACGCAAAATAATTGCCTCTAGAATTTTATATCCAGCAAATATATTTTCAAATATTAAGGCGAAATAATGGCGCATTGAGGAAAAACAAAGAGAGAAATTTGTTGTCAACAGGTTCTCACTAAAGGAAACTAAAGAGTATTTATGAGGCAAAAGAAAGGGACAATAGATATGACTGAAGAATCAGAAGAGAATAAAATAGTAATTATGTGAACAAATCTAAACTAATTGGATTTACTAAAATAATAATAGCAATAGTAATAATGATAATAATGCAGAGTTTAAGACACATTTATAATTGAAATACACAAAAATAAAATCATATTAAGTCAGGCAGGATAAATCAAGTTAAAGGTTTCTACGGCTTTTCATTGCCTGGGAAGAGGCAAAAGTAGTAAATTATGTGTAAACATCATAAAAAGAGCTAAAAGTAAATAAATGCCAAGTAAATACCAGGTAAAAAATGGAAAAAAGAATTTTAAATCAATTCAAAGAATGGAAAAAAAGAATGTAAAACAAAAGTATGTAGCAGATAGATACTAGATATAAATTCAAATATATTAATAATTACACTAACTGTAAACTGACGAGTGCTCTAATTAAATAATGAAAATTGTCAAGTAGGATTAAAATATCCAACTCTATCTTGCTTCCAAGATACACTTAAAAATATATATAATTACAGAAATTGTAAAAACAAAAGACTAAAAGAAGATAAACCATGTACACACTAACTCAAAGTTGTCAGAATTATATTAATGTAAAAGTAGAATTTTAAAGATAAAATAGTTATAGTAATAGAGTCATTTTATAATGATAAAAAGTGAAATTTATCAGGCAAATATATCATTCTAAATTTGTATGCATCTAGCAATGTAGTCTCAAAATACACAAAGCAAAAAATGATTTGAAAAAACAAAAAAGATGGCCAGGTGTGGTGGCTCACACCAGTAATCTCAGCACTTTGGGAGGCCAAGGTGAGTGAATTTCTTGAGTCCAGGAGTTTGAGAGCAGTCTGGACAACACGGGAAAGCCCCATCTTTACAAAAAATACAAAAATGAGCCAGGTGTGGTAGTGTACACTTGTAGACCCCGCTACTGAGTCAGGAGGATGGCATGAGCCCGGAAAGTTGAGGCTGCATCGAGCCGAGATCGTGCCACTGCATTCCAGCCTAGGTGACAGAGCAAGACCCTGTCTCAAAACAAGCAAACAAGCAAACAAATAAATAAAAACTCTGAAAAGACAAAAGACAAACAAAACTTTCTTAGTAACCGAGAGAACAAGCAGACAAGAAATAAATATAGATACGGGAATAGATTTGAACAAAACCATTAAAATTAGATCTAATTGATGTATATATAACATTGCACCCAACAACTGCAAAATATGCATCTTTTCAAGTGCACACAGAACAGTTATAAAAATTAACTACATGCTATGGAGTGAAGCAAGTCTCAGCAAATTTCAAGGACTGTGCTCAACATTTTCAATAGCAAAGAAGATACACACACATACACACCACACAAAGTTCAAGTCTACTTACTCTCACACTCGTTGGAAGATGTCCATGTCAAATTTTCCTGACAAGTCACAGTCAGAGGCTCATCTAAAACAGGTCTATAGCCAGGTTTGCATAGATATTTCAACTCAGTTCCAATTTCAAATATTTCGTGATCACTTAGGTTGTAGTCATTTCTCTCCCAGGAAGCATAGGAAATGTCCGGTAGGTCGGTACAAGCATCCACTCATAAAGAAAGCACAAGGGTGAAAGAAACGTGTTACTGGGAATGGCAGAGTGACTCAGGAGCCTGTCACAAAATAGTGATATCATATACTCATTCAGCAAAAAATGAGACGGTAAAGATTAAATGAGAATTTCAGAAAAAGACTCGGCAGCACCGTTGCCCGATAGACTAGCGTCTATTAAGTGCATGTGTCTACTAAATGCACTGTGTCTAATAATGTGCCACTGGAGAGGTTGTACGGAGAAGCATGCCATGGTGCAGGAAGGGGACAGTTTCTAGGTGCTGGGCCAACTCTGTAGGAGCTTAGTTTTCCTTTCACATCACTGCACTTTAGAATGGTTGGTCTTCAGGGGAAGCATTAGGATCACAGAAAGACACAGCAAAAATTTGCTCCAGGGTGAGACTGACTTTCTAATCTCGTTGCCTAATGGGGAATTACAATAAGAGGGATTCTTCTTGACATCATGACCCTATCATCTGCAACTTCATGCTTTGGCTTCAAACCAAGCCCCATGTAACTTTTGCAGCTGGGCCTTTCATCTTGTATTTTTTTTTTTTCTATTCAACAATATACTAAAGGTCCGTGTGGATCAAGGAGAGGATATGTGTCTGTCAAACTGTATATTTATTGAATTTCATCACTACACATTTTGGATGGCACCTAAGTTCATGTGATAGCAGAAGAGACTAGATAAACCACAATGTGGTGGTGGCTTCCACCTCCAATTAGCTATGTGAGCTAGTGCCAGTTACTTAATCTTTCTTTTTCAGTTTTCTCATCATTAAAATTGGATAAAAAATAGCAACTTCTTAGAATAGTTACAAATATTGAATGAGCTAATTGATGTAAAGCACTTAGAACAGTGTTTGTCACATAGAAAATGCTCAATAAATGTTAGCAATAAATCATTAATGTTATAAATGATCTGTATGTATTTACAACATCAGGGTCTCAAGACCAATATTGGCCCATAGAGCATTTCTATGCAAATTATAAAAAAGAACTGCCTTAAAGGAATCTTACTTCCATTGTTCAAAAAATTATCTTAATATGTTGATTTTGTTAGACTGAAACACTTTACTATTGTCTCCCGGAAAATTTTTACAGCAAATATATAAGTCTACAATATCTATGAAGTCGTTGGTCTCATGACTATATGATTTATATGAAATTCTTCCAATAGCACTAAGATATCATTAACAAAAAAAAATCTTCCTTTTAACAAGAAAAGTAATAATTTATCTTAAAATGATTATTGGGAGTTGAGTTGGCTTGTGCCCATGAGCATGCCACACCTATATGTCAGGATAATTTTAGATCCAAATATTGGAACTCCATCGTAGTCCATACTCACTGGATACGCAAGAGGGAACAGAAGGATACCACTCATTATTCGCTTCACAATAGATTAAACTGCTGCCTCGGAGGCTATAACCTTCCTCACAGTTAACCACAATAGAGTCTTTGTAAGTATAGAGGGGTCCAAATCCAGAAACAAAGATTGCCTTTGGAATCTGTGGTCGACGACAGACAATTTCTAAAGAAGGATACAAAAAGACATCTGAGTTATCAGAGAGAAATGGCAGTAAAGATGTGACTGTAACTATTGGCATTGCTTCAAGGAAGGTCTAACACAAGCATATATTTAATAGGTACTGAACAAAGAAAACATTTTGGAGATTTGTATACTTCAAGTTGCCAGAAACCTCAGCAAAATGAGGTCCCATCATGTTGGTCATGTAAAGTCCTCCAGCTTTCTCATCGATAACAATGAGCAATATCTAAACCCTGAAGTCCAAATCTCAATGTCTCCAAATCCTTCCATTAAATGGCCTTATTTCCTGGATGATTTTGGTTGGGGGTCAGTGACCCATGGTAATGATATGGTGTCATGCAGAGGCAGCCAGGGCATCGGGAAATCTGTGGTGCGCCTCCATAAGCAGAGAACAAGTTGCCTTCACCCCACATGTTAGTCATCACGTCCTGTCAATCCTGCCACCTTAATTCCTCTATACTTCCTCAACTTCCCTCCAGGGTTACTGCTATGGCTACAGTTGAAGCCACCTTCATTTCCTGGCTGAAAGGTTGCAACAGGTGCCTATCAGTTATGTTTTGTCTCACTTCACATTGTCCTTTTAATGTCTTCCCTTTTCCTTCATTCCAAACTCCTGAAAGTGACACACAAGGCTTTCATAACCTGGCCCCTACTAACTTATCCAGCCTCAGCTCCTGCCTTTTCCACTTCTTGCAGTCTTTTCACTATTATGTTCTCTCTCGCCCCGGCATTGGCTGTGTCCTGTACTGAGTCAAAACAATATGTGATACTATGGTTTTAGGCACTTTAATTGCAGTAAAGAATAATGTCCTAAACCAGCAAGCTGAATCATTACTGATATTGACAAAACATCTCTTCTGGCTTCCATAGAGAGGCCAAGGGAAAGTACTTTCTTTCATTGTCTTGTATTACCTTTATTACCTGCTGGTGTTGGTGTTGTTTTGTTTGCTCCTTAGGCATGCATGGTTGACATTATTAGTGTCCACCCATATTTCCAGTTATTGTAAGATAAACAAAAGACAATGTTTCGCAGTTACTCTGCATTATGCAGAACCAAGGAACTAGTTCTGGCCAAAAGGCTGTAATGACAAGTGATACGTGTCACTTGCAGGTCAAAGAACTGAAGAGCCTGAGACTGACTTTCCTTTTTCTCTTCTCCCGCTGAACTAATTGTGGAAGTTTTGACATGGAGGTGTCAAAGATCTAAACAATCTGGATTACCATATAAGTGACAGCTGCCCTAGGGAGTTTCCCAGGCTAGCAGTACACTAAGAAGAAACTTGAAAAAAACATTTACTATATAAAGGCCTTGAGATTTAGGTGTTGATTACTACTGCAGCTCACCCTATGCTATTCTGACTGATACAGCATGCGACAAGATTAGTTGAATAAATGAATGACTCCATCATTGCAATGATTAGTTTCTCTTTTAATCATTCCATCTTCCCTAATAAATATGCCTTCCTTTTGCTTTTAAACAAATAAAAGAGATCAAAGCAGAACTTATCATTCTGACTTACTTTCACAGATAGGAGGGTTTGGGCTCCAGACACCTATTGTTTTATTCTCCACCGTGCAGGAGATGGAAGCATTGCCTATGAGTGAGAAGTAGGGGTTGCAGGTGTAAGTGACAGAGGAGGCATATGTGTAGAATTCTCGATCTCCACCGCTGTGTTTCCCATTCCTGATGTCTGGAGGGGGCTCGCACTTGGCAACTGAGGTGAGTGAATGAAGAGAAAGAAATACTCAGGGTAGGCATTGTGTTAAATCCAAAATTCATGCAAATTATAATGGAGGATAAAAGAAGCAGTGAAATTTCACAGTAGTGTTATTCCCTAAAGTAGTTTAGGTTTGTAGTCAGGTCAGAAAAAAAAGTTTTACTTACTTACACATTCTGGGAGAGGATCACTCCAGTCAACTCCTTTACCTTGGATCTGACAACGACTGGTGGTTGAGCCAATTAAGAAAAACCTAAATAAGGTAGGTCAAAGATTTTAGTGGAATTCATTTACTCTAGACATAAATTATCTATGAGGTTTTGGACAAATCAGAAAAAAATAAATATTGAGTACTATGCTTAGTACATGTGTGATGTAATAACCTGCACGCCAAATCCCCACGACATGAGTTTGCCTATATAACAAACCTGCAGATGTACCCCGAACCTAAAATAAAAATTGTAAAAATATATATTTTTGCGAACTTTCTTATCTCCTGTTTGTTCTCCTGAAAATGTATTTATCTTTCTAAAGAGTCATTTGCTTCCCATAAGTGCCTTTCTCCCATCACCTACTAAAATGGTATATAAGCCCCAAATTCGAATCACCCCCTTTGAGTTACTCATCACCAAGCTCTCCCACATGTATGTTGCACCAATAAACACTGTAATTTCCTCCTGTTAAAGAAAAAAAGAAACAAATTTTTATTAAATATTTTGAAATGAACAAATAATGCTTTCTTGATTACTAATGACCATTTAGGCCAGCTTGCAGTTACATTTTCTCATATCAAGCAAAGGGTTTATTTGTTCAATTTTAAAATGCTCTAGCTTGTCTAAGCAACTTAAGTTTTTTCTTTGTATCACATGGTACCCATCTGCAATGAATAAAAATAGAACAGAACAAGCTTTACACCTAAAATCTGAGGACTTGGCTTAAATCTTACACTCTCCCTAACAAGCTATAAATCAAGCAGCTCAAAACAAGTAAGTGGTTCACTCGAGTTTGTCATGTAGTTTCCTTTAAATAAAGGAGCAAGACACATTACTGATGTGTACTAGTACTCTGACCTCTAATTTGAATCTTTCTTCTGGCTTCTAGAGCTTGGTTTACTCTCATAAACCTGAGAGTTTCGTAGGAACTCTTAGGTTCCTAACTTCCTGATTATCATCTCATTGTTCTTGCTCTTGACAAGTCCCAGTCTTTCTTCTAGGGCTTTTTGCCTTTTAAAAAAGAATTTACTCTGAATATCAACAATAAGCTCCTGAATAAAATATTATCAAACACAGTCCAGGAACACTTTAAAAGAAAATTATACAATGACCAAATAGTACAGTTTTATTTCAAGAATAAAAGGATTCTTCAAAATTAGGAAATATATTAATACAGAATACCTTGTTATAGACTGAATGTACCTACTCAAAATTTGTATGTGGAAGCCCTAATCCCTTTGTGTGGCTATATTTGCATAAGGAAGTAATTAATGTTCAGAAGGGTGGGGCCCTGATCCAATAAGATTAAAGTCCTTATAAGAAAAAACACCACAAAGATCTCCCACTTGCAGTCCCTGCGCCCTCATGCTGACACCAGGGAAAGGTCATGTGTGGACACAGTGAGAGGACAACCAGTCATCTGCAACCCAGGTGGGGAGCCCTCAACAGGAACCAAACCCTGCGGGACCTTGTTCTGAGACTTCTAGACTCCAGAACTGTCGTAGTCCATGGGATTTTGGTATTTTGTTATGACAGCCTGAGCAGACTAATATATACATGATATTAATAAATCTATTAAGAAAAATAAATCATCATCTTAATAGTCACTAAAGTGGCATTTGAAAAATAATCAACAATTAGTTTTGGCCAAAAATGTTCAATATAATGGGAATCAGTGGAGATACAGCTCCACTAAATTTAGGAAGAAAATGCTTGCTAGTCATTTCTGCTAGAGCCAAGAATAAGAGAACAATAACTGGTATCAATTTTTTATTTGAGGTAATTGCTAGCATAAGTACGTAAGAAAAAGGAATTAGAAATACAAAAATTGGAAAAGAGAAAATAACAGAATCATTATTTTCAGATTACATAATTACATATCTGGAAATCCCAAGAAAATCCAACTGTATTAGTCCGTTTTCACACTGCTGATAAAGACATACCTGAGCCTGGGTAGTTTATAAAGAAAAAGAGGTTTAATGGACTGACAATTCCACATGGCTGAGGAAGCCTCAAAATCTTGGTGGAAGGGAAAAGGCATGTCTTACATGGCAACAGGCAAGAAAGAATGAGTGCTAAGTGAAAGGGGAAACCCCTTATAAAATAATCAGATTTCGTGAGACTTAATCATCACCATGAGAACAATATGGGGGAAACCGCCCCCACTCCAAGATTCAGTTATCTCCCATGGGGTCCTTTCTACCACATGTGGGAATTATGGGAGCTACAATTCAAAATGAGATTTGGGTGGGGACAAATCCAAGTCATATCACCAACTGATAGACTATTACAAGTAATAAGGAAATTCAAGGTATTAGCTGAGATAGGAGATTAATATATAGAAATAAGTAGTTTCCATATATATGAATAAAAATTGTTAGGAGATATAACGGAATAAAAGACACCATTTGCAATCTCAAAAATAAGACAAAAATAAAATAAGATAGCAAAGACTAAACATAAGAATTGAAAAATGTAAATGGGGAAAACTTTAAAACAGTCCGGAAACACACACACACAGCCACACACACACAGACGACTAGGACAAATGGGAAGTCTTGGCTGGCAAGATGCAACATCATAAAATGTCTATTCTCTTAAAGTTCATTTAAAAGCTTAATACAATCAATTAAAAGTGAAACTCAACCAATTTAAAAGTTCATATAGAAATATAAACAAGCAAACATAGGAAAACTATAAAAATAGAACAGTCAGGCAGATACCTCTAAGTGACATTGCGCACTAAAAATTCAAGAGAAAGGACCTGGTTGCATGAATATACAGAAAGACTAAAAGCATTGAATAGGACATCTAAAAAAGACTAATATACACTGAAGAATTAAATATGTATTTTTAAAAGATATTCTCTCATATGAGTTAGGTGTAGATCTGTTAATAAATGATGCCAAGACAATGTGAAGGCCATCTAGAGAAAGATATGGATTCTTTCTGTATTTTTTTAACATTTGCATGTGAACCTACACTTATCTCAAAATAAAAAGTTTTTCATCCCTGAGAGGTCTGAAAAAATAAAAAACTTAAAAAATACTATACAGAAATTTTTTCTCTTTTTAATAGGCAAAAATTCAAAAGTTTGATAAAATAGTGAATCACGGAGGTAAAGACAAAGGCATTTGTTTATATTACAAAATATTACAGTTTATAAAGAGCAATTTGGCAATATTTAGCAAAATTTCAAAGCATCTTCTCTTTAATCCAACAATCCCACTTCTGGGAATTTGTCCTACAAACATCTCTCTATATTAATACATATAACATAACATATATATAAAGTACGCATCAGGACATTGTATGTAACAGGAAAAGATTGGAAACACACAAAAGTCCATCAGTAGGAATCATTAAATAAACTATGATAAGCTATGATACATGCGTTAGAAAACTTTGCAGCTGTAAACACATATATACACACAGACAGAGAGAATGAGGAAACACTTGGTGCATGAATGTCAAAGATCTCTAGTACATATTTGTCTTAGATGTTTCTGGTTGCTTTAACAAAATATCATAGACTGGATGCCTTAAACAACAGGAATTTATTTCTCACAGTGCTGGAAGCTAGGAAGTCTGAGATCAGGGTACCAACATAGTTAGGTTCTGGTGAGGGCCCACTTCCTGGTTTGCAGATGGTTTGACTTCCTGCTGTGTCCTCGCATGGCAGAGAAAGAGGGAGAGAGAGAGAGAGAGAGAGAGAGAGCTCTCGAGTCTTTTTATGAGGACACTAATCCCCACATGAGGACTCCGCTCCCATGACCTAATTATCTCCCAAAGGCCCCATCTCCAAATACCATCACACTGGGGATTCAGATATGAATTTTGAGGGAATATCAAAAAAATTCAGTCCATAGCAATGTTGTAAGTGAAAAAAACAAAAGCAAGGTTCAAAACGATGTACGCAGTCAGATATCTTCTGTTATAATAAAGGAGGAAAAATGTTGATAAAAATACTTGTACTCACTTG
This sequence comes from Macaca mulatta, assembly GCF_049350105.2. NCBI lineage: Eukaryota > Metazoa > Chordata > Mammalia > Primates > Cercopithecidae > Macaca > Macaca mulatta. Next base: position 64,923,421 of record NC_133406.1, on the reverse strand, counting down.
TATTTATAGAAGTAAACACTAAAGCGATAAATCTGAAACTAATCAATGTCATTTTCTGTCAGAGGGTAGAGAGAAATGGGATGAATGAGGATGGGGTGGAAGTGAGAATTATTGATGTATATCTTTTTATGCCACTTTTATTTTTGAAACATATAAATGCGTTAACTCCTTATAAAAATTAATGAAAAGGAAATTATTGCTTCTAGGTTGCCTTATACTCACCCCTCTGAGCAGCTGAATTCTATGGTTGAACCAAGGAGAAGATCTTTCTTAACTTCCACTATCCCATTGATTAATTCTGGATTTCTGCATCGTTTCTCTAGAAGGAAATTAAAATAATGACTCATGATTCCAATTACTCACAAAATAGAACATTAGGGAAAAAAAAAAGTCTGGTTTACTAACTTTGACTCCTGCTTCCAGATAGACCTAGAGATATTTTTCAATGCTTATTTCTTATTCTGACTCATTTTTTCTCTTTCTATGGAAAGACAGCGCTTTATGAAGTGGGCCCTATTTCTCTTATCCTTTCGTACAGGGAGAAATATAGAATAGATAGAAACCGACCTGGATTGCTCCGGTCTGAATTCAGATCACGTAGGACTTTAATCGTTGAACAAACGAACCCTTGATAGCTGCTGCACCATTAGGATGTCCTGATCCAACATCGAGGTCGTAAACCCTATTGTCGATATGGACTCTAAAATAGGATTGCACTGTTATCCCTAGGGTAACTTGTTCACTTGGTCAAGTTATTGGATCAATTGCGGGCATTGATTCGCTTTGGCTGGTGTAGCCTTAGCATAGGTTGTTCGGAGGCTGAGTTATGCTCCGAGGTCACCCCAACCAAAATTTTTAATGCAGGTGTAGTGAGTTAAAGTCCACAGATTTGTATGGTTTAGATTGCATTAGTAAATTAAAGCTCCATAGGGTCTTCTTATCGTATTATCTTATGTCCGCCTCTTCACGGGCAGGTCAATTTCACTGGTTAAAAGTAAGAGACAGTTGAACCCTCGTGGTGCCATTCATACAAGTCCCTATTTAAGGAACAAGTGATTATGCTACCTTTGCACGGTCAGGGTACCGCGGCCGTTAAACACGTGTCACTTGGCAGGCGGTGCCTCTAATACTGGTAATGCTAGAGGTGATGTTTTGGTAAACAGGCGGGGTTAAGTTTGCCGAGTTCCTTTTACTTTTTTTAACTTTTCCTTGGAAGCATGCCTGTGTTGGGTTAACAGTGTGAGTAGTATTAGTTTTGTTTGTGTTTGTAAATATTGGACTGTTAAGTATCGGTGAAATTCTTGTCTGATGTAGGCTTATGCGGTGGAGAAAATTTTCATGTTACTTATACTAACATTGTTGCTTCTATGAAATAATGGATTAATCCAATGTGATGCGAGGAGTTCAGTAGTATGTTTGGGATTTTTTAGGTGTTTGATGTTGAGCTTGAACGCTTTCTTAATTGATGGCTGCTTTTGGGCCAACTATGGAAATTGGATTTTTTTACTCTCTATACAAGGTTTTATTCTAGTGTCTAAAGAGCTGTCCCTCTTTAGACTAACAGTTAAGTTTACAAGGGGATTAAGTGATTCTGTAGGTAAACTTAAGGTTGAACCAAGATTCTATCTTGGATAACCAGCTATCACCGGGCTCGGTAGGCTTGTCACCTCTACCCAGAAATCTTCCCACTATTTTACCACATAGACGGGTGTGCTCTTTTAGCTGTTTTTGGGTAGCTTGTCTGGTTTCGAGGAACTTGGCTCTAGTTCTCTTTGCGAAGTTGTCTCTGGTTAATTCATTATGCAGAAGGTATAGGGGTGTGTCCTTACTGTTTTGTGCTTGGTTGGTCTTTTTTCATCTTTCCCTTACGGCACTGTGTCTATAGCACCAGGATAAAATTTCTATCGCCTATACTTTTGTACGAGTGAATGGTTTAGTAGAAGTTATTTGGTATTAGTATTGATTGGGTTTGCGGCTAGCGTTAGCTCAAGGCAATCAAATTAAAATGAGGTCTTCAGGGTGTAAGCCGGATGATTTATATTAAGCTATGCCTTGGTTTATCCAAGTGCACTTTCCAGTACACTTACCGTGTTACGACTTATCTCCTCTATATAGATATGAGGCGTGTTTAGTTAAGTTGATCCTTAAATATATTTGAGGAGGGTGACGGGCAGTGTGTGCGTGCTTTATGGCCTTATTCAATTAAGCACTCTGCTCTTAATATACTGTTAAATCCTCCTTGGGCTCTTAGATTTCATAAGAGCTATTGTGGGGTTTTCTGGGGTAGAAAATGTAGCCCATTTCTTACCACCTCATAAGCTACACCTTGACCTAACGTTTTTGCGGGGGCACTTATGCTTACTTTATAACCTTTATTAGGGTTTGCTGAGGATGGCGGTATATAGACTAGGCGAGAGGTGGTGAGGTGAATCGGAGTTTATCGATTATAGAACAGGCTCCTCTAGAGGGATATGAAGCACTGCCAAGTCCTTTGAGTTTCAAGCTGTTGCTTGTAGTATTCTGGCGAGTAGTTTTGTTGTTCTAACTATTGAGGTTTAGGGCTAAGCATAGTGGGGTATCTAATCCGTTTGGATCTTAGCTATTGTATATTCAGAAGCTTTAAAGCCACTTTCGTAGTTTATTTTACGTCACCTGGTGTTTTTTACAACTTAGATGGAGTTTAGTTTTATTAAAATAGATCTAAAACACTCTTTACGCCGGTTTCGATCAGCTTGGGTTAATCGTATGGCCGCAGTGTCTGGCACGAAATTAACCAACCGTGGGTGCAGCATAGCTTAGTTAAACTTTCGTTTATTGCTAAAGGTTTGTCACTGCTGTTTCCCGTGGGGGTGTGGCTGAGCAAAGTGTTTTGAGCTGCGTTATACGTGCTTGATACTTACTCCTTTTGATTGTGGTGATTTAGAGGGTGTTTTCACTGGGGCGGGGATACTTGCATGTGTAATCTTGCTAAGAGTTAATAGAAAGGCTAGGACCAAACCTGTCTGTTTATAGGATGTATGAATCCGTCTAGGCATTTTCAGGTTGCTTTAGGTTGATTAGGTTGATTAGTCTTGCTTTAGGTTGATTAAGCTACATAAACGGGTTTTGTTAAATTTTGGGGGATTATATATGGTTGTGAGGTACTGTCTTTGAGGGTTGTGATAATAAGGGTGTGGGTCTGGTAGTGGGTAGGTATGTAGGTGGGGTAAAATAGAGAGGGAGTTAAAGTTGAAAGTAGTGGGATGAGATGGAGATTGTGTTAGATGAGGGGTAGCAGTTAAAATTGTGCATAGCTAAAAGATGAGAACGCAGGCTCTGGCTAGGTGAATTGAGGCTTTTGTTTTTGGGGTTTGGCAAAGGTATATTTATAGGGGAAAAGCAAGAGATGGGGAGGGGGGATTTGAGAACAAAGGTAAAAATTTGTTGTGGTTTTATAGTTTAGGATGAATATACTATAGGATTGGTTATTGTTATGTCCAACAAGCATGAATTAAATTAACACCTTATTGGTAGTTATGCGAGGCTGGAATATTGAACGTAGGTGCGATCAATAATGGTATGTACTGGAATCAAAGACAGATCCTGCGACATACGGTGTGGCGGGGCCAGCTTTCTGCGATGGGGTCACGCGCACACCCGAGATAAAAGATACCAAATGCATGGAGAGCTCCCGTGACTGGTTAATAGGGTGATAGACCCGTGATCCATCGAGATGGCTTATTTAAGGGGAACGTGTGGGCGATCTTAGTCTTATGGCCCTGAGGTAAGAACCAGATGCCGGATACAGCTCACTATAGCTACCCCCACGTGTTATGGGTCCGGAGCGAGGAGAGTAGCACTCTTGTACAGGATATTGATTTCATGGAGGATGGTGAACAAGAAACCACTAACTGAGGGGGGTATCCGTGGTGACGAGAATATATTTGACTTATATGTGCTATGTTCGATGAACGGTGTAATGTACTATGTACGATAACTGAGTTTTGGTATTAGTTGGTATCCTTGGGGGAAAACTTGATCTTTGGTAGTTGATGTTATGTTCTACAGTTGGTTAAGTCATGAGGATTCTTGCTTGTAAGCATGTTTGCAAGGACAGTTTGTAAGTGTGCATAAATATGTATGATGTACAGTTAAGCATTTGTAGTACTATGTAATATTCGTGTTGGCTAGCAGTAATGCACGAATTACATAAGAGGTTGTAAAATAAGTTAGTACTTCAGTCGAACTTAAAACGTGCACCCCATAGAATACAGAGAGTAGTTTAAATTAGAATATTAGCTTTGGGTGCTGATGGTGAAGTTAAGTGCTTTCTCTCTGAGTTGTCCTGGGGAGAAGTCTCCGTATCCGGTTTACAAGACCGGCGTATTAGCTTATATTGTAAGGGTAGGTTCATTTGAGTAGATTGTTTTCGGTTAAGGAGGCAAGTGGTATAAAGGTTCAGACTGTGATAAAGTATATTATGGATGCTATTTGTCTGATAATAATGAAGGGGTGGTTTACTGGTTGGCCTCCAATTCAAGTAAGGGTCAGTAGAATTGTGATTAGGAATCAATATAGGAATTGGCTGAGTAGGCGGAATGTTATGCTTTGTTGTTTGGATTTGTGAAGTATGGGGATAAATGCAAAGATGAGGATTGATAGTAGAAGTGCTAATACACCTCCTAGTTTGTTAGGGATGGACCCTAGAATTGCGTATGCAAATAGTATCATTGTAGTTTGATGTGGGGGGGAGTGTTTAGGGGATTAGCTGGAGTATAGTTGTCTGGGTCACTTAGTAGGTCGGGTGAAAATAGTACTAATATCATTAGGGCGAGGAGGAGGAGGATTAAGCCTAGGATGTCTTTGATTGTATAATAAGGGTGAAAGGTAATTTTGTCGGAGTGAGAGGAAATCCCAGAGGGATTGTTTGATCCTGTTTCGTGAAGGAATAGTAGATGTAAGGTTGTAAGGGCTGTAATAATGAAGGATAAGATAAAATGAAGGGTAAAGAATCGTGTGAGGGTGGGATTATCAATTGAATATCCGCCTCAGACCCATTGGACAAGGTCAGTTCCAATGTATGGGATGGCTGACAGGAGGTTTGTGATTACTGTGGCACCTCAGAATGATATTTGGCCCCATGGGAGTACGTAGCCTATGACGGCTGTTGCTATAGTTATAAGTAGGAGTATAATGCCGATATCTCAGGTTTCTAGGAGGAGGAATGAGCCGTAGTATAGGCCTCAACCGATATGTGGGAAGAGGCAGATAAAGAATATAGAGGCACCGTTAGCGTGGAGATAACGGAGGGTTCAGCCGTAGTTTACGTCTCGGGTAATGTGTGCAACTGAGGAGAAGGTGGAGGAGGTGTCTGGCGAGTAGTGTATTGCCAGGAATAAGCCTGTGATGATTTGTAGGATTAGACAGGTAGCAAGGAGTGAGCCGAAGTTTCATCATGCGGAAATATTGGACGGAGTGGGTAGGTCAATGAGGGAATGATAAATTATTTTTATAAGGAGTTGGATTTGCGTGTTGCCATCATCAGTGTTTTTATAGTTGAAATACAACGACGGTTTTTCATATCATTAGTCATGGTTAGAGTCCATGTGGAAGCAATGACATATATTTTATTCTTGTTGAGTGTGCTATTGGTTATGGGGTTTGTAGGATTTTCTTCTAAGCCTTCTCCTGTTTATGGGGGCTTGGCGTTAATTGTTAGTGGTGTGGTTGGCTGTGTTATTATCCTGAATTATGGGGGGACTTATATGGGCTTAATAGTGTTTTTGATTTATTTGGGGGATATAATGGTTGTTTTTGGCTACACTACAGCAATGGCTATTGAAGAGTATCCTGAGGCATGGGGTTCAGGGTTTGAGGTTTTAGGGAGTGTTTTAGTAGGGTTGGCGATGGAGGTGGGGTTGGTATTATGAGTTTTAGATTTTGATGGGTTGGTGGTGGTGATTAATTTTAATAATATAGGGAGTTGAGTGGTTTTTGAGGGAGAAGGGCCGGAGTTAATTCAGGAGGATTCTATTGGTGCAGGTGCTTTATATGACTATGGGTGCTGATTGGTAGTAGTTACTGGTTGAACACTATTTGTTGGTGTATATATTGTAATTGAGATTGCTCGGGGTAATAGACTATGTGATTAAAAATAAGGTTAGGGTAAGGGGAATGAGGAAAGAGAGATAACAGGATTTGATTATACCTTTTTGAGTGGCGGTGAGGATTGAAGTAGTAATATGGGTATGTGAAGTTGTTTTGGGTATAGATTTTTCTAATCAGATTGAATCTAGTAAGAGGAAGGCTAGGTTTTGACTTATAAGTAGGTTTTGGTAGGGAAGTGTTCGGTGAATTGTAATGGGTAGAATCCTAATATATTGGAGAATTTGAATGTGTGGAGTGGAATATTTATTTTAAGCTTATTGGTTATAAGAGTGAGGTCTAGGGCTACTAGGAATCCTAGAGCAGTTACATGTAGGGCTGAGAGTTTTAGGTTGGGTGATATTGTTATTTGGGGGAGTGAAGAGGGAGAGATGCTATTGGTGATGAGGAACCCTGAGAGCAGGCTGCCGATTGTGAGGCGTTTGATTGGGTTTAGTAGGGTGGGAATGTTTTCGTTGATATTAATTAGGATGGAGAAGCGGGATTGTCCTGTTAGGGTGAGGAGGATGGTTCGAGTGCTGTAGGCGCTTCTTAGGGAGGTGGCAATCAGAGTGATAGATAGGGCTCAGGCGTTGGTATACGACGTGTTTGCGGTTTTGATAATAAGGTCTATGGAGTAGAAGCCTGTAAGAAAAGGCATGCCTGTGAGTACCAGACTACCGATGGTTAGGGAAGTTGAGGTAAGGGGTATTATTTTAAATAATCTTCCTATTTTCCTATTGTCTTGTTCATTATTAAGGTTGTGGATGATAGATCCAGAGCATATAAATAATATGGCTTTAAAGAAGGCGTCGGTGCAAATATGTAGGAATGCTAGGTGTGGTTGGTTAATGCCGATAGTGACTATGCTTTGAGAAAAAAATAAATGTAAACATATATCTCATTTTTCTGACACATTTTAAGAAGAAAAAAAAAATTTCACTTGGTTTCATTTGCTCAGTTAGACCACTGTGATAATACTAGATATGTTTATTGACCAGTTGTCCATAAAAATGTATGCTCTCAAAAATATATGATCTTCATCACAGGGAAACAGAAGGAAAAGGGAAGCAGATGCTATATTTTAAATGTTAGAAAAATATGTCCAAGTGTATTCCCAACCGACTCCTTCCAAATACTATAGGTGATGTTAATTTTGAACTGTTTTGATCAAAGATTTTCATATTAATTAAGTAATTCATTAAGTTCCTAAAAGAACTTTCTGGGAAAAAAAGTAAAGGTGAGAAAAATAAGTGTTGATACTTACTTGCACAAAAGATACTATAGTTCCATGAGCCTTTGGTATCACAAATCAGTCGACTTGAATTGATTTTACCATATCCAGGGTGGCAGGTGTATTTCAGAGTAGTTCCAGTTTTGAATTCAGTATCATACAACGGATTTATTGGAGAAGCAAATGGTAACTTGGGTGGAGGACCACAGTCACCTGCACACACACACAAAATGGCAAGGAACATCAACAGCTATATCTTGGGACACAATGTCTCGATATCTGAGTACTAAGTTTTCTAGAGCAGAGACCATGATTTTCTCTTTCATCGTAACTCCTATTATGTCATTGTTCAATGAGTGCAGTAAGTGATCAATAATACACGCTTGTTGAGTAATGAAAATGACAATGATAATGAGTAAAGGCAGAAAAATTTCATCCGTCTTTGACTGTATAAGTGCGAATTTATTAGAAAGTGAATGAATAGACTTGATTTTCATCATTCTATCAGATTGCCCACATCTGTCTGCTCAGAATATAGGCAGCTATGCTATGCCCTGTGACTCTACCTCCTGCCTTAGCAGAAACATATTTTCTACTAATAATAGCATTATGCAAGATTAGTTGCCTCAGTCAAGGATGAGGAGGCATTTCATTTGTATCATTTTGGACCTTTTAGGTTTAGAATAAATGGCCTGTTAAAAAATAAAAATATTTTTCAAAAGCATCACAAGGTGGAGAATCATTAAACCCTTGAAAAATAAAATCTTAATTCTACTTCCCTGGCAAGAATTAAACAAAGTACTGAGTGACCTTCCAAATGCCCCAGAAGAATTATACCGACCTCCCCTACATTCTAAATAACCACACAGGCAGTGAGAGTTCATGGCCAGCCTGGCAGATGATACGAATTTATTACAAGTCATGATTGCTTCAATGTTAAGTTGTTCAGAGTTTCCTGGAGAGAAAAATTCTAAAAGGGAGCATAGGGAGCATCTATAAAACAAGATTTTCTTTTTAGTTTATAGTATGTTTCACAAATTCCAGGTGGTCAAATATATCCCATAATGTTAAAGATCTCTTAGACACCTCTTAAAATAGGGTGTGTGATGAACTCAGTTGTAGACTGGTTGTCTGGCCTGTCTCTCCACTACTTACCAAGAACGGTAGCCAACAAAACAGTGACCAGCATCATTTGGAACAGAGTTGAATTGGAGACTTTCCACAGCCTAGAGAAGAGCAAAGCTGCCATTTCTCCTTTTCTATCGAAGGTGGAGCCCTCAAGGAGTGCAAGTGGAGCTTTCTGGGAGTGCATGATCTGGTGCCTCTTCAGTGTTTTTCTGCTGAAAGAACTCAACTTAATAAACAGTCATTGAATTCTTACCTGTCATAAAGTACTACGAAGAATAAAATGGGAACTGTTTTCAAGGAGATTATAATCAAATGTAGAAGAGAAGGCATTAAATATTTGTAATAAAATATAGCTTGTATTTTCTGACAGGAACATATTCAGGAGACCAGAAAATTCCAGAGACTTGGGGTGGACTGTACAGAGGTAGTAGATATTGCTGTGAAATTTGGAGTGTTAAATGTGGGATATTTTATGGCAATAGTAAAAATTGAGTAAAGGCACAGCAGTGAGAAGGTAAAGGTTATTTCTTGAAAATAGTAATTAGTACTTCAGTTTGTTTAGAAGATAAGGAATTCCTGATAGGAGATGATAGTTAAAGATAGAGAGGGAGGTTAGAACTGGGTTTGATCAGGTTTTCAATACCAAAATTGGGAGCTTGAAACTAGGAAATATATATACACTTTGTTTAAGTAACATGATTACTCTGTTTTTGAAAGACTATTATGGCAGATGTATACAAGGTAGATTGAAAGAGGCAGAGAGAAGAGACAGGGAGATTGATTAAGAAGACTATAGCAATTGGCCAAGTGAGCCAAGGAAATTATCTGAACAAGGAAATGGCAGAAGAGTTATAGAAGAAAGAGCAAGCTTAAGAAAAGCAAGAAAATGATGACAGAGGAAAAGAGTTGGCGATGTCTCTATCTATTAATCATATATCTTTCTATCCATCCATCTATATGATTTTCTTACGGCAACTATCAACAAAAACAAAAATCCATTGGGTCATTTAGAATTTTTTAAGTATGGTTTTTACCAACAACCACCAACAATAAGTAGTATCACTGTTATGTTTCTTGGTTCCAGTCATTCATTAATCAGAGACTTCTTCAAAGCAAGATTTCTATAAAGTCATTCTTACCCCCGAATAGAAAAACCCTCACATATCCTAAGTTTACTTCAGAAACAAGTTACTTAAGACGTATTACCCAAAGTGATATATAAAATTAATTTTCAGTGAAATATAGGATTTCACCTTTTGTTCTGAAACCTTAGGTAGGTTGAGATGGTTTCATATCACCATCTGTCCTTAATTACAGGAATTGCCAACTCATGTCCATTTAACTCAATAGGCCAATGTTATGGGGCATTTCCCCTACGTTTACTTCTAGTAGTTTTGTAGTTTGGGGTTTCATACATAAGTCTCTAATCCATTTTGAGTTGATTTTGTGTATAGTGAGAGGTAGGGATCTAGTCTTATTCTTCTGTATGCGAATATCCAATTTTCCCAGCACCATTTATTGAAGACTGTCTTTTCTCCAATATGTGTTCTCACCTGTGCCAAAAACCAGTTGGCTTTTGGTGAGTAAGTTTATTTCCAGACTCTCTCTTCCGTTCCATTGGTCCATTTGTATGTGAAGATTTTCCCCATTCAGTATGATGTTAGCTATGAGTTTTTTATATATAACCTTTATTGTCTTGAGGTGCATATCTTCTATACTAATTTGTTGAGAGTTTTTGTCATGAAGGAATGTGAAATTTTGTCACATTCTTTTTCTGCACCTATTGAAATGATTGTATCATGTTTCTCTTTCTTTCTGTTAATGTAGTGTGGTCACATTTATTAACCTAAGTCTGATAAACCATCCATGGATCCCTGGGCTGAATTCCACTTCATCATAATGAATAATCTTTTTAATGTGCTCTTTGATTTGGTTTGCTGGTATCTTGTTATGAATCTTTGCATCAATGCTCATCAGGGATATCAGCTTATAGTTTTCTTTTTTCATTGTGTACTTGTCTAGTTTTAGAATCAAAGTAATGCTAGCCTTGCAAAATGAGTTTGTAAGTATTCCCTCCTCTTCAATTTTTCTGGAACAGTTTGAGAGGAATTGGCATTAGTTCTTTATTAAATGTTTGGTAGAATTCAGCAAAGAAGACATAAGGTCCTAGGCTTTTATTTGATGGAAAACTTTTGATTACTGATTCAATTTTCTCTTCAATTCAACTTTTAATTGGTCTGTTCAGATGTTCTGTTTCTTCATAACTTGATCTTGGTAGGTTGTATGCATCCTGGAATTTATCCATTTCTTCTATCTTATCAAATTTGTTGGCATATAGTTGTTTACAATAGTGTCTTATAATACTTTCTATTTCTGTGGTATTAGTAGTAATGTCTCCTTAAGATAAAAAAATCTCTGTTTTATTTATTTCAGTATTCTCTCTTTTTTTTCTTAGTCTAGCTAAATGTTTGTCATTTTTGTTTATATTTTCAAAAACCCAACTTCATTTTATGGCTTTTTTTTTTTTTTTTTTTGAGACAGAGTCTCACTCTGTCACCCAGGCTAGAGTGCAGTGGTGCGATCTCGGCTCACCGCAAGCTCTGCCTCCTGGGTTCACGCCATTCTCCTGCCTCAGCCTCCCTAGTAGCTGGGACTACAGGTGCCCACCACCACACTCAGCTAATTTTTTGTATTTTTAGTAGAGACAGGGTTCCACCGTGTTAGCTAGAATGGTCTCGATCTCCTGACCTCGTGATCTGCCTGACTCAGCCTCCCAAAGTGCTGGGATCACAGCCGTGAGCCACTGTGCCCAGCCTCTTTTTAAATTTTTTTATATCTTTTTCATTTATTTCTGCTCTGAACTTTATTATTTTCTTCCTTATACCAATTTTAGGTTTAGTTAGTTCTTGTTTGTCTAGTTCCTTGGGGTGATTATTAGAAATTTCGCTTCTTTTTTATGTAGGTGTTTATTACTATAAACTTCCCAATTAGAACTCATTTTGTTGTGTCCTATAGGTTTGGGTATAATGTGTTGTCATTCTCATTTATCTCAAAAAATCTTTGAGTTTTCCTTTTGATTTCTTTTTGACCAATTGGTTGTTTAGGGACATGTCGTTTAACTTTCATGTATCTGTAAAGTTTCCAGAGTTTTTCTTGTTGTTAATTTCAAGTTTCACATTATTGTGATCAGAAAAGCTATTTGATATGATCTCTATCTTCCTAAATTTTTCAAGACTTGTTCTGTGACCTAACATCTGATCTATCCTGGAGAATATTCCACATGCAGTTGAAAATGTGTATTCTGTAGATGTTGTATGGAATATTCTGTAAAGATCAGTTAGACCCATTTGGTCTATGGTGCACTTTAAGTCTGATGTTTCTGAGTTGATTTTTTTTTTCTAAATAATGTGTCCATTGCTGAAAGTGAGATGTTGATGTTCCCTAGTATTATTGTATTGCAGTCCATCTCTCTTTGGGTCTAACAATATTTGCTTTATATATATGGGTGCTCTAGGATTGGGTGCATATGTATTTATAATTATTATGTACTCTTGTTGAATTGATCTTTTTATCATTATATAATGACCTTTTTACTTTTTTTTTTTTTTTAGCTTCAAGTCTATCATATATAAGCATGGCTACTCCTGTTTGCTTTAGGTTTTTGTTTGCTTGGAATATCTTTTTCCAGCCCTTCAATTTCAGTCTATATTTGACTTTACCATGAAATGAGTCTCTTATAGGTAGCACATCATTGGATCTTGTAGTTTTATTCATTTAGCCACTATGTATCTTTCAATTTAAAAAATTAACTTATTTACATTCAAGGTTACTGTTGATAGGTAAGGACTGACTCTTGCCATTTTATTAATTGCTTTGGTTGTTATATAGATTCTTTGTTTCTTTCTTAATTTTTTGTTGCTTCCTCTCTGTTGGTGGTTTTCTGTGGTGTTTAACTTTGTTCCCTTTTTCTTATCGGTGTGTCTGCTGTAATTTCTTTCTTTGTAATTCACCATGCAGCAAATATAAAGAGTCCCATAGTTGTATTGACTACTTTTAGCTGAATGTCAACTTAACTTTGGTCACATAAAAATATTCTAGACTTTTTCTGCTTTTCTCCCAATTTATATTTTTCTTGCCCTAATTTACTTCTTTATCTATTCTGTATTCCTTAGCCACTAATTGTAGCTGTTGTCGTTTTGACTATTTTGACTTTAAACATTTATACTAGAGGATTGAGAGATTTACATAGCACCATAACATCATTGGAGTATTCTAAGTGTGATTTGTAAATTTACCTCTACTCGTGAGTTTAATACTTTCATGAAAACACATGTAGACTTTCTTCATTCTTTTTTACTATTATTTCTTTATTTTCCCCTTGACAGGATTATTTCAAAAGATCTAAATTGTATTTTTCTTGTCATATAGATTTTAAGCAGCATAGCCAGGATATAAACCTTGATTTTGGAAATTTGTCTATGAAAGTTGAATACATACATTATACAACCAGCATGTACCATACACCAAAAGACATGTATTGGAATATTCATAGTTATGTAATAGCCAAAGAACTAAAACCATCTAAATTATATCCTTAATAAAGTGGATAAATAAATTATAATACAACCATAGAATGGTATAATATATAGCAATGAAAATGAATAAATGACAACTAGACTCAACATAAATAAATCTCACAAATGTAAGCAAAAGAAATCCGACAAAATATAATACATACTGCATGATCTCATATATAAAAAGAAGTAACAAACACTCAGCTAGAGTATTTAGGGATGCATGCTTATTTTATAAAACTATAAATAACAGAAAAAAGATGACTGCTACAAATCAAAAGAATAATGGCATTAGAAAAGGAGGAATAGGGCAAGATGAGGTTAGGCATGAGGAAACAGGTTCTCTAAGAACAAGTGGTGACAGACTCAGAGGACTGGCATGTTAAGTAAAATCTTTCTGGATTAAATTAGGGATGTATCTCGGAGGAAGATAGAAACTGAGTAGCTGGATAAAATAGGAAATACTGTACAGTATTGGACCATAGTTTTCTACAGGCTGGATCATAACATGTCTATTCATACTGTTTTTGTGTTCAAACACTGTTGAAAGATTTGGATTCAGAAGTGGGACTTGGTTAAAACTAAGCACATACCATATCAGACCCTATCACAGTTTCACAATCAAGAAGTGAGAGGGTAGTTAAACATTTGCTGATAACATTTTTCTGTATTTTCTTTTCAACTAAAAAACAAACTTGGGAAGTAGGGGTAAGAATCCCCAGTCTGCACTGATTCTCATTTTGTCCCTGTTCTATCTTCTGGTGCTTCTTCCTCATAGAACTAACTCTGGAAAATCCTTTAGGATTTGCTTTTAACTATTGATTTTCTGTTTTTAAATAAGTCGGTTGGGAGCACTAAATGTCCATAAAGAGTCGTATACTTTTTGGTTGTAATGTATTTTGTTTTTGTTTTGTTTTTTGTTTGTTTGGAGAGACAGAGTCTGGCTCTGTTGCCCAGGCTGGAATGCAGTGGTGATCTCAACTCACTGCAAGCTCTGCCTCCCAGGTTCAGGTGATTCTCCTGCCTCAGCCTCCCGAGTAGCTGGGACTACAGGTGCATGCCACCACGCCTGGTTAATTTTCTGTATTTTAGTAGAGACAGGGTTTCTCTGTGTTGCCCAGGCTAGTCTCGAACTCCTGAGCTCAGGCAATCCATCTGCCTCAGCCTCCCAATGGACGTAACGTTTTTAAGCAATAGAGTGAGGGTGGAAATAATTAAATGGAACAATATTTAATTTGAATACAATTTTTTAAATCTTCAATATATCAAACACAATTAAGTAAATGAAACGATAATAAAATGTTAAGGCCAGGTACAGTGGCTCATGTCTATAATTTCAACCTTTTGGGAAGCCCAGGAGGGTGAATCACGTGAGCCCAGGAGTTCCAGACCAGCCTGGGCAACACAGGGAGACCCTGACCATGTCTCTAAAAAAATGAAAATAAAAAATATTAGCTGGGCATGGTTGTGCATGCCTGTGGTCTCAGCTATTCAGAAGCCTGAGACAGGAAGATCCCTTGGGCCCAGGAGGTCGTGGCTGCAGTGAGCCATGATAACACCACCGCACTCCAGCCTGGAAGACAGAGCAAGACCCTGTCTCAAAAATAAATAAATAATTAAAGCAGATATAACAATTAAAATTTCATGTCTTAAATATAAAATCCTTCTTTACAAATCATTCAAAAATAAAATTGTCAAATAAACACATGAGGAAAGAACACAAACAAGTAAATCAGTAAAGAAGAAATACAAATATGCATGCAGAGTGGCTTATTGAGGAGTTTTTACTGGAACATTGTCTGTAAAAGAAGAATGAAAGGGAAGAGAGAAAAGCAAAACTTTGAAGCAGTTGCATCAGAGACCAGAGCATCCTCTAAAGCTGGACTGGCCCTTCAAAGGTGTCCAGGATTAAGTAAAGCTGGGCTTTTGTACCACTGCATCAACCAATCAATAAATGTGGGCTGTCCCAGAGAAAGATTGCCACCTTGAGTGAGGCAGCTCCCCAAAACATTCGTGCTTGCTAAAATGCAGATTCCCAATCCCCTAATCAAATATATCTAATGAGGCTTCAATGTCTGAATTATTTTTTAAATGCCTCAAGTGATTCTCATGTGCAGCAAATGCAGGAATCACTAATCTAACAGAGACGAAATCCATTCATTTTTCTATATATTCCAGGTTCTATCTTTGATTCAAAACAGAGCTTTAGTAGCTGTACCTGGATATCAGTAGCTTGCTTAACTTCTTGTAAAAGTATCAGTCTTAATTTACGTTTTAATAGATCAACTCAATTCTCATAAAAGGCTAGTATATTTGGCTATTTGAAAAACTTTGCAATTGTCCGTGTTATTGGCATTGTCCTAATTATGTTATTCACTGTTTCTTATTAAATAGCCCATGAGATAAATTTTAATTTTCTATTTTAAGTTTTTCTATTTTAATTAGTGAAAGTAAGTTCCTCTTTCAAAACTCTTTCTTTTTACCAACTAGTAGGAAATATATAATCATTTTTCCTTGACTGAAAATAAACTCAACAAAATTACTTATAAGTCTAAATTTTAGTGAAATTGCTGCTACTCTTCCAGTACTTCCTCCTCCACAGGTGGCACTCTAAGCAATCCTTGAGTGGTTTGACTTTGGATTTTTATTTTATCATCATGAAGTTATACGTGTCGTGCCAGTTATCAATGCATTTCCTCTCTGATACAAACTCACCGTTTATTACAGTTCTGTGATAATGGATGAAATTCCCTTAAGTATTAATCCTTTACAGCGAGAAAGATGTTTAATATTCTCATTAGAGGATGCTCAAGGGACATTGCAGGAAGCAAAGATTCTCCTGCTGTTTCCTGCTGCTACATGATGGGTTAGTAAGATATACGGGGGTAGTCTGCCCTAGGCCGTCTTCCCAGAATGCACTATCCCCTGGCAATCTGTTGGTCCCGGACCAAACTGGCTGTCACTTTCCCGTGGTTCTTCTGATGGATACTTCTCCAAGACTCTTACCACAACAGCACCCCTACTCCCTCTTCATGCCGGCACACCTGACCACCTACTTGCCTGTGTGCTTTCTCTGCCTTGAAGGCTTGCTACTGGGGTCACTTTTCCTTCTGCACACCTGCCCATCTGGCCACTATCTGAGGTCCCCCTCACAGATAGCTCATGTTCCAGGGACCCCAGCCCTATCTGCAGGCCTATGCATGTAGCCACCAGGTGGAGCACACCTATAGTCTGCCTCTATTCTAGATATTTGGTTTCTACTTGCCCAATGACCACAGACCAGCTTTTGTCCAGGCAACTAGTAAACTTCTCTGGCATCCAGTGGATTGCAACAATACCTTTTTTAATGAAGTCTAAACCCCAGCCTTGGGAAAGGGCACCTCATTGCAGTTTGTCTCCCTTGAGTGCCTTGCCTCAGCCCTAGAATACCATAGAGAGTTTTCTTAAATTTTATAATTAGTTTTTTATCAGAGTTTAGTAACTCTGTATATTAAATTTCCCCTATTTAAATCACTGTTTGGTTTCTGTCTCCTGATTGGACCCAGGCTGACACTCAGACATTTTGGGATAATCTAAAACTTGTAATAAGCTTCTACTTGGTATTGAAATAAATGGCATAAAAGTTTCTGAGGGAAAATAATTTTGTGGAAATAATTTTTAATTACATAATCTATTCAATGTATTTACATTTTTAATAAAGAGTATTATTTTTTAAATAAAGGAGAATTCCCTATATCCCTAAATATGCAAATAGACTCGGTATCAGAAGATCACTTATTGGTTAAAATTGGCAGAAACAGTACTAGGAAGGGTTATTCCTGAATTCAGAGAAATATTAGAAAATAGCATCCCTCTTTTTTAGTGCCCAAAATATAAAATGGTAATGTAATCAAAATAGTCTCTCTTTAGTTATAACTTTTTTAGGGCAGCGCCTCTAGCTTACCAATTGCTTTCTCCTCACAGTTATTAAACCTGGACTAGAAAGAATTCACTTCGTTTTAATTTATTTTCTTGTGGTCAAAGAACGATATTTGGCAGCAGGGGTTTCGTAGTTTACTTTTCTCAGGCTCAACTAAACTTTAACACCAGATTCACATTCCAAATAACCTATACATGTTTTATTCCTGGTATAATTATTCAGCACCACTGTGAGTGAACTTCTGAAGGAAATAGATGAACTAGTTAGTCATAGTGTAAAGAAAAACATTTAACTTAAAGCAAGCAGACAAACGCAACTGCTGTGCCTTTTAGAGACAGGAGCAATCATTTCAGGAAAGTTCTCTCAATTTGATAGTACAAAAGTAATGTGGTGATGGAAAATAGCCTGAGGAATAGAGGGAGAAACAGAATTTTTAAAAGTACAGAAAAATAAGAAATGGGGAAAGGATTCCCTATTTAATAAATGGTGCTGGGAAAATTGGCTAGCCATAAGTAGAAAGCTGAAACTGGATCCTTTCCTTACTCCTTATACGAAAATTAATTCAAGATGGATTAGAGACTTAAATGTTAGACCTAATACCATAAAAATCCTAGAAGAAAACCTAGGTAATACCATTCGGGACATAGGCATGGGCAAGGACTTCATGTCTAAAACACCAAAAGCAACTGCGACAAAAGCCAAAATTGACAAATGGGATCTCATTAAACTAAAGAGCTTCTGCACAGCAAAAGAAACTACCATCAGAGCGAACAGGCAACCTACAGAATGGGAGAAAATTTTTGCAATCTACTCATCTGACAAAGGGCTAATATCCAGAACCTACAAAGAACTCACACAAATTTACAAGAAAAAAACAAACAACCCCATCAAAAAGTGGGCAAAGGATATGAACAGACATTTCTCAAAAGAAGACATTCATACAGCCAACAGACACACGAAAAAATGCTCGTCATCACTGGCCATCAGAGAAATGCAAATCAAAACCACAATGAGATACCATCTCACACCAGTTAGAATGGCAAACATTAAAAAGTCAGGAAACAACAGGTGCTGGAGAGGATGTGGAGAAATAGGAACACTTTTACACTGTTGGTGGGATTGTAAACTAGTTCAACCATTATGGAAAACAGTATGGCGATTCCTCAAGGATCTAGAACTAGATGTACCATATGACCCAGCCATCCCATTACTGGGTATATACCCAAAGGATTATAAATCATGCTGCTATAAAGACACATGCACACGTATGTTTATTGTGGCACTATTCACAATAGCAAAGACTTGGAATCAACCCAAATGTCCATCAGTGACAGACTGGATTAAGAAAATGTCGCACATATACACCATGGAATACTATGCAGCCATGAAAAAGGATGGGTTTGTGTGCTTTGTAGGGACATGGATGCAGCTGGAAACCATCACTCTCAGCAAACTATCGCAAGAACAGAAAACCAAACACTGCATGTTCTCACTCATAGGTGGGAACTGAACAATGAGATCACCTGGACTCGGGAAGGGGAACATCACACACCGGGGCCTATTATTGGGAGGAAGGAGTGGGGAGAGATGGCATTAGGAGTTATAACTGATGTAAATGACGAGTTGATGGGTGCTGATGAGTTGATGGGTGCAGTATGCCAACATGGCACAAGTATACATATGTAACAAACCTGCACGTTATGCACATGTACCCTAGAACTTAAAGTATATATATAAAAAAAAAGTACAGAAGCAGTAATGCCTCGTCTTGCAAGGGAGAAATTTAAATTGTAAATTCAAGTTGTAAACAGGCAAAAAAACAGAAGTTCCCTCTCTGGAGCAACTGGGCAGCAACAGAGAAGACACCTATAAACATCAGTATTTGGATATTCATTGCCCTATACTTGTCATTAGATAGGACAACCAAAAACTCAGTGACTCAGAGCAGGTAAAACTTTATTTTTCTTTCAAAAACAGTTCATAGGCAAAAACCCATTCAGGATGGAAGGCAGTACTGCTCCACATGGTCAACTAGGGACTAGGGCCTTTTCTCCTTGTTGCTTTAATATCCCCTAGGATGCTGTCCTTCTCAACAAGGCAGAAGCTAGCTCTCATGCACCCTATCAGCATTTCAGCCCTCAAGAGTATGAAAAATAGGAAGGGGAGAGAAAGAAGCTTCCTTTTTAAGAGGTGACAAGCAAGTCGCATTTATTGGGAGGTTGCTCCAAGGGAGGGACTAGTTGAGAAACCCTTTGCCCTGCTGATACTTAAAATGGTAGAAGTGGTTCTATTACTTAAAGTAAAAATAGAGGTTAATACAGGCAAACAATTAACACTCTCTGTTATAGCCACAAGTTAATTTAAAATGCCTCACTGTCCCATCATGCTGCAAGTTAGCCTGCTGCCAGCAAAATTTGTTCACATACACAGAACTTTAAATGAGATTATTTAGGCCTTGCTCTTAAAGAACAACTGCTGACCAATGATCATTAACAGAGGTTTGCAGGGAGCAAAATCATACTTCCCTATTCCAAAATAGCTCCATAGAGACAATAATGAATCTAGATGGAAAGAACAGGATTACTATTTTTTAAAAAACAGAAAACAATTTTTAAAAATTCTTTGGAAAATGTTAGAAAGTGTTCTTAAAAGAAATTGAAAAAGTCAGCAAAAAAACAATGAAGTCAAGGAAATCTCCAAAAAAGTGTTTGGAGAATTGAAGGTAAGAATGAAAACAGAAAACATAACTAAATCCAATAATTAACAAGGAGGTCCAATACCAAATGATTTTGGTTTCCATGAAAAGAGACAACAGTGAAGAAATGTTACTGAAAACATTTTATAAGAAAATTTCTCAGAATAAAAGGATATGAGTTTACAGAGTGAAAGAGCCCATCAAGAATTAGCATAATAAATGAAAATAAATCATACAGTAAAGTATACCAATGTGGTATTTTAGAACACCATGAGTAAAGATTGTATCATAAAAGCTTCCAGAGTTGAGGAAAAATCAGGTCATAAATCAGGATGTCTTCTGACTTCTCAATAGCTATATGGAATATATTAAAACAGTAGATAAATTCCTTTAAAATGGGAGGAAAAATAACACTTTACCCAGCCTGCTATGCCCAGCCAAACTATCAATCAAGTGTGAAAATAGTTTCAATCAAGTGTGAAAATAGTATCAATCAAGTGTGAAAACAGTTTCAAGAATACAGGAGTTCACTCAATAGTTTACTTCCTATACATCATTTCTTAGGCAGTTCCTGGAGGATGTGCTCCAACAAAATGAGGAAATAAGAAAGAGAACATGAGTCAACGAAGTAAAGACAGGGCAGGAAGGCAAGTCTACAGATTTGAGAGCATCCATTGCTTGTTGTAGTGGGTAGCAGGTCCTGTCACTGTCCTGTCAGTATCACGAGGGCCCTGCCACTTTAGCACACTCTGAACAACTTCCAACTGCCTGATATCTGTTTCCTTTTACCCAGGCTTTTTCCACAACCATCGAAGGTTACTCTGATTTGCAATTAGCAGGATAAACTGAAGATAACACCTTACAGAAGCAGACCTCAATTAACAACTGATGGAAGTATGTATAAATATCCCAGCTCCCTACCCTGAGCTATGATTACTCTGAGGTGCGAGTTCACCGTCTTTACCAGTTTCCCTTGGGATGAGACTTCAGTCATCCTAACTAGCTTCCTAACATATCCTATTTGGTTGCCTTTGTTTTCATATCTCACTGCCTTTCTCTCCTGGTGTTTCCTGCACCTCCTAAACAAATTACCTACACTTTAATTCTTGTTTCAAGGTCTGTTTCTAGGGCTTTGGAAGAAAGGTACATGAGAATAAGAAAGGAATTAATAAAGCATATGATATCTCAAGATTTGGAATACATTTGGTAGACTGAAAAATCTCTTGGAGCATTTAGGAGAAAATGTAAATAGGAATATAGAAAACAAAACAAGCAAGCAAACAAACATTACTGGAAAAGGACATTATAGACAACATATTAAAACAAAAGAAAGGAAACATGCTCACAAAATACTATTTGGTATACTGCATAGTCATAACCTGTAAAAGTTATTACTGATGTAACCAAATTATGCAATAATTATATTGAAAGAAATAGGAAAAGCAGGTGGTATATTAGAAGATGATTAAATATCTGTAATCAATAGATAGCAGCTAAAATGAATAATCTAAGACAAACAGAAAAAACCTATTATCTTAAAATATGAAGGTAAATATCAGAAAAAAAAAGTTGCAAGATATGACAGTGGTTCTCTGGGAGTAGGGAAAGGGAATTGTGTACACCAGATAATATGCTAATTTGTTAAACATGAATATATCTTAATTTTAAAAATAAATAAAGTTGATAGGTCAAGAAATAGATGCATTTCTAACATGGTTTACAATTTATAGAATTATGCACAAAGTTAAAATCTTAAATGTGAAATTTAAATTTAAAATGGAAAGAGAAAAATGGATAATATAATGGAAGTAAGCTCTCTATACTTACCTTTATTGTTTTAATATTTGTTAGAATATATATATGTATTTATTTTAAATAATTTTTAGAGGGATTTAAATGAAAGGATAAATTAAAGAATAGAAGGATAATTTAACTCTATGTGAAAATAAGTCAACACTACTCCTTTATATTAGTAAAGAATGGTAAGAAAGGAAAAATAAAGGGCAAAGGGCTAGTATTTAAAAACCTCAACTGTTTCTTCTGTACTCTTAAAGACTGAGACTTGGGGTGGATAACTCTTTGTTTAAGCATGTTAATAACATGAAAATATAAGCATACATAATTACCCATCTTATCCACTCATAAAATGGTGTGGAAGGTGACTTTCTGGATAGTGGAAATTTTAATTTTATTTATGAAATTAGTTCATTTACAGTTGGTGGAACAGAAGATCCTCAGCACCACTTGTCCCCACAAAAGTACAACTTGCAATTATTCAAAGACAAGAACACCACCTTGAATTCACCAGAATCTGAGAGAGAAGAGGAGAAAGCTCCTACAACAAAACCACAACTGGTAAAATGGCCATTTTAGACTGTGCCACCCTCTCCCCTAAGCTGGCATAACCACCACTCACGGAGAACTTCCCTGGACCCACAGTTTCCAAGGTGGGAGGAGGGAACTGGAAGTGGACATTCTACCTTCCCACTGGTCTGGGAATTTTCATGGGAAGCCCACTGCAGTCCTGTCCCACAGGAAGCACTGGGAATGCCAGGAGGGCTGAACCACCCGGGGTGAATTGAAGACAAGTGGGGGGAAGGGGTGCTTATCACAGGAACTAGCATGTGGATCTTGGTGGCTACTCTGCATATAAATCAGCTGGGCATCACACGAAGGAGACTGGACAGTGCCATAGTGCTTCATGGGATACAACCCATGGCAAGGCCTGAGTCCCTGGTCAGATTTCCCACACAGCCCGGATGCTTACATGGAACTTTCCCCTGACCTGGAAGCAACTGAAAAGTCAGTGATGAAATTCTGGTGCTCTCTTAAGTCTTCCCCAGACCTGGAAACCACTGCAAGTCTGTGTTTAAGTTCCTGTGCAAGCTATAAGTTCTGGTACTCACAATAAGTCTTCCCCAGACTGGGAAACAATGAAAGGGCAGTAATTTAGTTCCAGGGAAGTGTTTAAGTTCTGGTGCTCAATATAAATCCTTCCCAGAATGGGAAGCAACTACAGGCCAGCAAATAAAGTTCTAATGTTAAGTAATAAAAGTCTAACACCACCAAAGAACACCTGCAAAAGTTGGAAGAGGTGGCCATTTCTTCCAATGCACAGGCATCAATGTAAAGACACAGGATTGAAAAAAAATCAGGGAAAAAAACCAACAAAGCTCTGGTAATAGACCCTGAAGAATTAAAGATCTGTGAACTGTCTGACAAATAATTAATAATAACCCTCTTTTAAAAGTTCAGGGAATCACAAAAAAAGAATAGAAAATTAAATACAATTTATAAAACAATCTAGAAACAAAATAAGAAATCTGACAAAGAAATAAGAACAATTTTTATTTGATGTCTGTTTTTTAGAGATGGGGGTCTCACTTTTTCACCCAACTTGGAGGGCAGTAGTATGATCATAGCTCAATGCCATCTCGAATTTCTGGTCTCAAGTGATCCTTCAGCCTCAGTCTCCCAAGTGACTGCTACAGGCACATGCCAGAATGCCTGGCTAATTTTTAAATTTTTTGTGGAGACAGGGTCTCCCTATATTGCTCAGGCTGGTCTCAAACACCTGGGCTCAAGCGATCCTCTCCCTTTGGCCTCTCAAAGCACTGGGATTACAGGCATGAGCCAACATGCCCAGCCTAGGAACAACTTTTAAAAACCAAATCGAAATTCTAGAAATAAATAATGCAATAACTGAACTGAAAAACTCAACAGAAAACTTCATCAGCAGACCTGATCAAACAAAGGAAAGAATCAGCAAGCCTGGGCCCTAACACAGTGCCTTATGCCTATAATCCCAGCACTTTGGGAGGCCAAGGCAAGAGTATTGCTTGAGACCAGGAGTTTGAGACCAGCCTGGGGAATATAATAAGACTCCTTGTCTCTTAAAAAAAAGCCAGCCATTGTAGTGCATGCCTGTAGTCCTAGCTCCTCAGGAGGCTGAGATGGGAGAGTCATTTAAGCTCCAGGGTTCAAGGTTACTGTGACCTATGGTTGTACCACTGCACTCTAGCCTGAGTGACAGAAAAAAAAAAAAAGATTCAGCAAGCTCAAAGACAAAACACCCACGCCACTTTCAGCAATAAACAGATAATCCAGACAGTAAATCAACAAACAAACTTTGGAGTTAAACTACACACTATACCAAATGGAACAAATTGATATTTATAGAACATGTCATCTAACAGCTGCAGAAACACATTTTCTCATTACCACATGAAATATTCTCCAGGATAGACTCTATGTTAGGCCATAACATACACAAGTCACAACAAATTTTTAGAAATCAAAATTATACCAAGTACCTAAAAACAAAAAAGGCCATAAGTCACAAACCCATACCTAATACCACACTGAATGGGGAAAAGTTGAAAGCCTTTCTTCTAAGATCTAGAACAAAACAAAGATGCCAAGTTTCACCACTTCTATTCAACATAGTACTGGAAATCCTAGTCTAAGCAATTAGACAAGCAAAAGGGGAAGAAAAAACATTCAGATTGGAAAGGAAGAAGTCAAAATGTCCCTGTTTGTAGATGACATTATCTTATATTTAGAAAAACATGAAGACTCCATCAAACAACTGTTAGAATTGATAAATAAATTCAGTAAAGTTGCAAGATTCAGCATTAATACAAAAAAGTTAGTGATATTTCTGTAAGCCAATAGAGACTGGCCGATGCCATAGTTCTTAGTCAACAGATAGGACCATACAGAAAAGGCAATTGTAGAAGAGACCATCTGTACCCTGGCCATATGCCCTTGACCTACTCTAGAGATTACTGCAAATGGTCTCATAGGTGCCATTGGTTACCCATGTCTTTCTGCGTAATGGTAATCCCCAACCTTGGAGCCTGCTTAGCCAGCCTACAGTGTAGATCCCTTGGGTCTGGAAGCCATTGCTACTGGGGCAAAACTTCACCGGTGAGAGAAGAGAATAGGCAGAAAAATACCCAGGTCTTCATCCTGAGGAAGACAACTCAGAGTTGGATTCGACATGCTCTCAGATGATTCTAGCATGATTGAGTCCCAGTTGGCAATGAAATAACCCCCTCAACAATGTTCCCTCATGGGTTTTCTTCTCTTCCCCATCTTACTGCCCACTCACTCACAGTGTTTTCTGGAACCACCTTTCAGGGAAACTAGTTGCTCACAAATTCTTGGATCAGGAGAAATTCAAAAATAAACATTAAACCAAGAAATTCCTAGTAGCTTCATAGGTAATGGCTTTTAAGATGATAGATAGATATGTTTGATGCTAAGTGGGTGTCTTAATCTATTTTCTGTTGCTTATAACAGAACATCTGAAACTGGGCAATTTGTAAACAAAAAGAAGTATTTTTTACAATTCTCAAGGCTGGGAAATCCAAGTCCACGGCTCGGCATCTGGTGAAGGCCTTCTTGGTGGGGACTCTGCAGGGTCCCAAGGTGGCACAGGGCATTACATGGCAAGGGGGCTGAGCATACTAACTCAGGTATCTCTTCCTCTTCTTACAAAGCCACCAGTCCCACTTCTGTGATAACAGCTGCGGAAACACATTCTTCTCATTAGCACATGAAATATTCATCTATGAATGGTTTAATCCATTCATCAGGACAGAACCCTCATGAACCAGCCACCTCTTAAAAACCCCGCCTTTCAATAGTTCCACACTAGGGATTTACTTTCAAAGCGAGTTTGGAGGGGACAAACATTCAAACTATAGCAGTGGGTTTCTCCAACAGCCCCACCTCCTCTGTTACGTCTAAAGTTCAGTGAAAGCCTGCCATAATGCCATTTCCTTCACAGAACTTTGGGAAAATTAAGCCAAAAAGGCCAGTGTTCAAAAGGCCAGATTTCTGTGTGCAGGGAGAGAAAAGACAGCCAGAGGAGCTCGTCTCAAAAAAAAAAAAAAAAAAAAAAAGAGTGAGAAAGAGACTGCACAGGAAGCAAGAGTCAGAATAAGTGATGACTTAAAGGAATAAAAGCTTCTAGAGTATCCAGAGATATAAGGAAGTTTGATATGGGGTATCTCTTCCTGTGTGAGGCAGTTGCTCAATCTGTTTTAATTTAATATTAAGGAAAGTGGTGACCAAATCAGATGGAAGACTTGAGAATATGCAGAGGGCTGACATGCGGGCTTGATCTTCATCTGTCTCTCGAAGTTCCTTCTCTGGGGTTGGAATGAGGAGTTCAGACACAAAAGTAAACTTCCTTCATGGCAGGCAATAGTGGAGATGCGGCATGAGTGAAAGAGACAACATGCACAGGGGCTCAGGGGAAAGCCTGACTCCCCCAGAGGGGGAGAATGGATGAGGCTTTGGGGGTGTGTTGACATTTAACTTCACCAGGGAGGACGTGAGTACAGTGCACACATGAAACTGTGGAGTAAAGGCAGTCTGTCCAGGATGAGAACCCAAGTATGGCCAGGCATGGTGGCTCACACCTGTAATCCCAGCACTTTGGGAGGCCAAGGTGGGCAGATCACTTGAGGTCAGGAGTTCAAGACCAGCCTGGCCAAAGTGGTGAAACCCCATCTCCACTAAAAATACAAAAATTAGCCAGGCATGGTGGTATGCACCTGTAATCCCAGCTACTCAGGAGGCTGAGGTGGGAGAATCACATGAACCTGGGAGGTGGAGGTTGCAGTGAGCCAAGATCACTGCACTCCAGCCTGAGCAACAGAGTGAGACTCCATCTCAAAAAACAAACAAACAAACAAACAAAAAATCCAAGTACCTATTTTTTGTGGCCCAAACAGTAAAACAAATGTATTAACTTTATATTATGGATTTTTAAGGACGCTTATTTCACAGAGTCCTAAATGACCACAAAGACAAAATAGTTTTTTATAATGTACATTTTTAATTGAGAAAAAAATTGTGCTTTGTGTCTTGAAAAGCAAAAATATAAGCCACACACAGGATGATTAATAATTTCACAATCTCAAAGCACTAAACTTTAGCAAATTATCATTTCTAGATATTTATTATGATGAATATCACTGCCAAATTGACAGTAGATTTGCTAAACTGATCTGTATTGATTTGCAAGAGGCAAGCCAGCAAGGCACCTTTTCCTCCTTCTTTTGAGAAAAATTATAGTTCTTTATCCAAAGTGGATTGTCTTGCCCTGTCTCTCTGTAGTTCCAGTTGTTCAATTTCCAGAGACAGCTTATACACCTCCAGGGCCATTTTCACATCCTCTGGGTTTGGAAGACACTGCATGAGTCTTTTGCCTGCGAGCACTTGTTCACAGCCTTCAGGGGTCTCCTAAAAGAGATATAAGTGGTGGGTGAGATTGAGAAGCTTCTCTCCTAATCATGAAGGAGAGTGGATCCTGACAGTGAAAGGACTACAGGATTGAACCAAGACCAACCTCAGACTGGTGGTTGAGGCTGGGAAAACAAGAAATCACTTGGGTCCCACCACAGTCTTCCCCAGGGGAACATGGATCTGTTCTGAGACAGCTGTCCAGAAGGCCCCCATGGTAACAGAGGCTGTTTTTGCTGACCATCCAGAAAGGAACAACAATATATTATATAGCTTAGCAAAAGTTAAGTTAGGAATCGGTACTACCGGGTCTATGAAACCCTGCTCTGTAAGGGCTCAGTTTTTGCTGTTCTCAAGTGAGAACAGGAGAACTTGCCACCCCTAACTTACCAGAATGCTTCAAGTCAAAAAGAGTTTCTTTGAGTGGGAGTGAGTCAGAAATGAATCCTGACAAGTCAGATTTCACCATTGTTGAGTGGTACAGAGCTCTAGGGGATGCCACCATTTTTAGGGGTTGACAGCGCAGACCTTCCTTGAATTGTGCCACTTACCCACTCACACCTGGGCACCTCTGGGTACCAGGTTCTGTTCTCAGAGCAAGTGATGCTTTTGGGACCAATGATACCATAGCCAGAATCACATTGGACGGTGACATTTTCAGGCTCAACATACTGATTCTTATCCACAGACAACCTTCCGTTCACTAATTCTGGTTTCAGACACAGAGCTGTAACGGAAGCATATTTTTAAGAAATCTGTAAATCTATGAAGAAGGACATGACAACAGTCTCAGATAATAAGAATGAACTGTATCTAGTTCTGCTAATTGCTCTATCTTTCTCTTCATTTGAAAGCAATCATATTAGCATTTTATTGAGTATGACTACCTATCAGACTTCTGCTAAGCCCTTTATGTTGCTATCATTTAAGTCTCCTGGCAGCCCTATGAAATGAGCACTGTTACTATTCCTATTTTATCTAAGAGACAGTTGAGATATGTTAAGACACTTGCTCAAGATGGTAACATTTTCATATAATATGACAGCATATTTCTTTTTTTATTATACTTTAAGTTCTGGGATACATGTGCAGAATCTGCAGGTTTGTTACATAGGTATACATGTGCCATGGTGGTTTACTGCACCCATCAACCCGTCATCTACATTAGGTATTTCTCCTAATGCTATCCCTCCCCTTGCGCCCCACCCCCTGACAGGCCCTAGTGTGTGATGTTTCCCTCCCTGTGTCTGTGTGTTCTCACTGTTCAACTCCCATTTATGAGTGAGAATATGTGGTGTTTGGTTTCTGTTCCTGTGTTAGTTTGCTGATAATAATGGTTTCCAGCTTCATCCATGTCCCTGCAAAGGACATAAACTCATTCTTTTTTATGGCTGCATAGTATTCCATGGTGTATATGTGCCATATTTTCTTTATTCAGTCTATCATTGATGCGCATTTGGATTGGTCCCAAGTCTTTGTTATTGTGAATAGTGCTGCAGTAAACATACATGTGCATGTGTCATTATAGTAGAATGATTAATAATCCTTTGAGTATATACCCAGTAATGGGAGTGCTGGGTCAAATGGTATTTTAGTTCTAGATCCTTGAGGAATTGCCACACTGTCTTCCACAATGGTTGAACTAATTTACACTCCCACCAACGGTGTAAAGTGTTCCTATTTCTCCACATCCTCTCCAGCATCTATTGTTTCCACAACAGGATATTTCCAAAAGAAGGTATGTGACCCCAGAATCCCAACAAGGTAACTCTCACTCACAGTCTTGATTGCTGCAAGATTCTATGTATAAAAATTTCCTTCTTGCAGACATTTATGCAGCCAACAGACATATGAAAAAATACTCATCATCACTGGTCATTAGAGAAATGCAAACCAAAACCACAATGAGATGCCATCTCACGCCAGTTAGAAGGGTGATCATTAAAAAGTCAGGAAACAACAGATGCTGGAGAGGTTGTGGAAAAATAGAAATGCTTTTACACTGTTGGTGGAGTGTAAATTAGTTCAACGATGATGGAAGACAGGTGTGGCAATTCCTCAAGGATCTATAACTAGAAATACCATTTGACCCAGCAATCCCACTACCGGGCATACACCCAAAGGATTAGAAATCATTCTATGATAAAGAAACATGCACACATATGCTTACTGCAGCATTATTCACAATAGCAAAGACTTGGAACCAACCCAAATGTCCATCAATGGTAGACTGGACTAAGAAACTGTGGCACATATACACCGTGGAATACTACACAGCCATAAAAAGGATGAGTTCATGTCCTTTGCAGGGACATAGATGAAGCTGGAAACCATCATTCTTAGCAAGTTATCACAAGATCAGAAAACCAAACATTGCAAGTTCTCATTCATAAGTGGGAGTTGAACAATGAGAACACATGGACACAAGGAGGAGAACATCACATGCTGGGGCCTGTTGGGGGGTGGGGGCTAGGGGAGAGATAACATTAGGAGAAATACCTAATGTAGGTGACGGGTTGATGGGTGCAGCAAACCACCAGGGTATATGTGTACCTATGTAACAAAACTGCATGTTCTGTACATGTAATCCAGAACTTAAAGTATAATAAAAAAAATTTCCTTCTTGCCTATTATTCTCCTGTGTACAAAAGAGAAAATGGTGGCAAATAAATATTGAAGTTTTTGACAGCAAAGTCATGCATGTTGACAGCAAACTTCTATGCATGTAAAGATCAGACCTGATCTCAACTCCTCCTGTCCCCACAATTGCTGCAAACTACGAGTTCCCCTTCACCCTCCCTGACCCCTCCCACCAACACACACCATCTATATCATAGCAGGTGGTGCCTGCCCTGCACGAGACTCTAATGGAAATAACTGTCACTCACGATGTTTATAATTCACTCAGTGGAGCCTATATTCATACTACAGCAAGTTTCCATGGAAAGTTTGCCACAGGACACAGGTACACTAAGATAAAATGTGATGCTTTTAGAATATTTCTGGAAATATACAAGAAACCAGGTATGGGCTGCCTCAAGAAGGCTGAATTTTGTGACTGGGAGAAAGAAATGGAGGAGATTAATGCTTGTGTATGCCCTATGTATTTTTGCATTGGGTACCATTTGCATATATTGGTTATTTAATATAAATCAAATCAAATGTCTTCATGCTGCCTCTGACAGGGAAGAAATTTAGCTCTCAGTGCTCTCAGGACAGGTCCACCCACTTAGTCTTGAGCTGAAAAGCAAGCTGGAGTTACCTTTACATCGAGGGGCTGGAGCTGACCAGCGTGAATTACTGCAGGAGAGTGTCGCCTGTCCAACCAGAACGTAGCCTTTATCACATTCATATATAATCTCTTCTTTGAAAAAACTGTATACACTAGCTTGTTTATAATGCCCATGGGCAATTTTAGGAGGAAAATTGCAATCTTGAGGGAGAGACAGAAAAGTGAGAGAGCGTTAGCTTGTAAAGTGTATCAAGTAGCACATTGCAGACTATGTGTAGTTTGTAGGAGGCATCATTCTGTCCTTCCATCCTCGCTGCCCATAAGAGCATGTAGCCAAACCCAGACATTTGTGCTGCCCTCCTGTATGCCTCAGACTGAGCAACCATAGAAAGACTTGAGTTATAGCCCTTAGGTTTTCCTTCATCTTATTGACAAGTTCACTCAGCTTTCCATTGTTTAGGAACCATTTTGGCATGCAGCCTTAGGTCATATCACACTCATAGTACACTTAGTCACTTTCAGGCTAAATGCAGAGATGTGCATCCGTGAGAAACTGTAAGGATTTTATATCATCCACCATCTCTGAGTCATTGCTTCCCAGTCGATACTGTCCATCCATGCCCCAGCAGAAAATCCTGTGTTTTAAAACGTTATAGAAAAGAGCTCATAGGATAAATGAAAATGGTGACTTGAACATTGAAATAGTCAAGAGGACATGGCAGGTGCAGAGCACCTCTCTGAAAGGGAATACTATCAGGTCTACAAACACTGCATGAGAAAATTAAAAAAAAAAAAAAAAAAAAAGCAGAGCAGCAGGAATGTTGGACAAAGTACTATACCAGTGGACTATGACAGTTATAAGTACTATAATAAGATGCTCCTAGAAGCATGGAAAAGGTGATGGCCCACAATAAATCAGACTGAAATGCTGGGATGGTATAAGAAGGGATTAAATGACTCAGGGAAGTTAACATGCTGGAGTGGACATTTGTGTACAGTGAAAAATGCACCAGGTAGTTATGCCACAAGGGAAGTCCTAGAGGGAACAATATTTACCAAAGCTATAAGGAACTCCCTGAAAAGAGGAGAACCAACATCAAATGCTGGAACTGATGACAAAAAAGGTCATTAATGAAAAAGGTTCACTGATAGCCATAGTAGTCAGAGAGCTGCTCATATGCCTCAGAAGCTAAATAAATGCAACCATTATAATGAATTGCAAGGTCAGAGAGGCAACCAGGGGTGCCTGAGAGTTATGAAGATTAAATCATAGCATTCTTAGGGGTGAAAACAGATGAGCAGCCAACAACAATATACACTTTATTTGTACCATCAAAAGAAATTAAGGATGGATGATCAAGGGACCAAGACATTTGGCCCAATAAAAAGTCACAATCCTTTGCCCAACATATGAACCTAGGACAGTTTTCCAGCCTGGTAATCATTAATTGAAGATGAAGCCAGTTGCCAGGAGTGAAGATGCTATAAAATCTTGGAAGGTTCGCACAGTAATGAATCTGCCAGTCCTCCAAGAGGACCTATGTTTATTTATGTAGGTCACTGTGCACTGATAAAAGAGGTACAATAATTCAAAAATTATTACACATAGGGCTTGAGTTGACATTGATACCTAGAACCATCATAGCTCTCCTATTTAGTTCAGTTTGTGGTCATTTACATTATCCTTGAAAGTATAGTCAGAATAGACAAAATTGGTAGTTGGCCCAGCCCCTATATTGGGTTCTTGACCTGTGGGGTAAGAGCCATCTTATGCAGGAAGACCAAGTGAAAGCAATTGATACCACCCACCCATTTCACCCTCTCCCCAAGGCAAATAAAGTAAATTTAAAGAAAAAAAACACTACCACAATATCTCCCGGGGTGAGAGAGGAACATGAAAATTAGTGCCGCTCAAATAGCTAAAGACATTGGAGTGGTAATCCCTATTATATTTCCATTAAATTCTTATCTGTCTACTATAAAAATTAGAAGGATTCTGAAGAACTACAGTATACCACTGAAAAAAAAAACCACACATCTTAGTTCCTATTGCAGCCATTGTACCAGATGTGGTATCTTTGCTAGGGCAGATTAATGTGAGTTCAAGTAAATGAGGTCACTGATTCAGCAAAGACCCTTCTTTCCTTTCCTAGCAGAAACAGTTTGCATATACATGGAAGGTGTCAAGAGTGTACATTTGCAGGTTTGTTTTTGGGCTATGATAACCCTCCCGCCCATGTCATAATAGAGTCTGAATATATCTTGACCATCTGGATATCCACAGAACATGACATTGATCCGATATATCAATGGCATCATGTTAATTCCCCCAGATAAGCAAGAGGTATTAGCATGATGATGCTCCAAAGTAAAAAATAAAACAAAAAATAGAGTCAGGTGTTTGCCACATCAATAAAATTTTCAGAGGTCCAAGGTTCAGGGAACACTAAGATATCCCATCCAAACTAAAGTCAAATTATTGCAAATTGCACATCCCAGTCTGAAGAATGTAGTACAGCACCTAAATAGGACTTTTCAGATTCTAGAGGCAGTGTAATTCATACTTGGGGATGGTGCTCCAACCCATAGGCTGGGGGGACAAATGATTGCCAGGTTTGAGTGGGGCCTATGGTAGGAAAGTGCTCAACAGTAGGTCTAGTCTGCAGTGAAATTACTCTGTTGCTTGAGCCTTAGGACCCAGCGGAGCCTAGTGTATTGAAGGTGGTTGTAGTAGGAAAAGATGCGAACATCAATAGGACATTTACCCCATAGACCATTGAGATCGTGAAGCAAGGCCATGCACTGCAGTAGAGGACTGTATGCTTTCTGAAATATAACTCTTGGCATGTTACCACATCCTGATAGAGAAAGCTCCCGACAGTGGGTCATCAAGTGATCATGCAGCCAGAATCACCCATCATGAGCCAAGTCTGTCAGACCCATCAGGTTATAAGGTTAAGCAGGCAACCATTCATTATAAGATGGAAGTAGAGCATCTGGGATTGAGCATGGGCAGGACAAGCTGGCACAGGCAAGCTGCACAAATAGAAAGCCCAATTCCTACATGTGCCCAGCCACTGTGGCAGGAGTGCCTCTTCTTTAGCTCACAGTTGTGGCTGTAGCAGTTATCCAATATAACCAACTGTCCGGATGGGGAAAACTCTGAGCATGGTTCACAAATATTTTTGGTATTGTAAACCAAAAATAAAATTCTAAGGTCCCCCAACCATCTGAATGGACCCCTCCTCTTGGCCAAGAGCATTCCAGAGTTAACCTGAACATCTTGTTCAGGCCATGATGGAAGAGAGGGTTGGACATTCCCCATTATACCCATCCAACATTAACATCAACACAGATCTTAAATCTAATAAGAAACATTTATGGCTCAGCATGGTGGTTCATGCCTGTAACCCCAGCACTTCAGGAGGCTGAGGTGGGCAGATCACTTCAGGTCAGGAGTTCAATAACAGCCCGGCCAACATGGTGAAACCCTGTCTCTACTAAAAATACAAAAATTAGCTGGGCACAGTGGCATGTGCCTGTAATCCCAGCTACTCAGGAGGCTGAGGCAGGAGAATCTCTTGAACCCAGGAGGTGGAGGTTGCCATGAGCTGAGATTGCATCACTGCACTCCAGTCTAGGCAACAGGGTGAAACTCTGTCTCAAAACAAAACAAAGCAAAACAAAACAAATCTCCACAACCTCTTATCATAAACCAGATATTCCTTTCTTCTGGTAATAATTCAACCAATTGCCAATCAGAAAATCTACCTATGATCCAGAAGCCCAGCCCCACTCCCCCTTCCCCGACACCACTTTGAGTTCTCCCACCCTTCCAGATCAAACCAGTGTAAATCTTACATGTATTATGTCTCCCTAAAATGTATTAAAGCAAGCTGTACCCCTACCACCTTGGCCACAGTCATCAGGACCTCCTGAGGCTGTGTCACAGACACATCCTCAACCTCAGCAACATAAATTTTCTAAATTGATTGAGACCTGTCTCAGATATTTTGGGTTCATAGTATGTGTTGTAGAGAAGAGAGAGATAACCTCCATCTCAAATCCCCTTGGCTCTCATGTGGGCTCTTCAGCTGGATCTATAAATCAAATTGGCACTAGGTAGATTAACAAGGGAAAAGCACACAGATTTTATACATACATGGGGATCTTCCCAAGAAGGTAAAGTCTGAAGAAGTGGCCAAAGCAAGATATTTTATACTTTGTAAACAAAGAACAATAAATTTGAGAAGAAATGTCAGGACAAAGGGGATTTGGCTAGGAGCAATAAATTTCTAGGAGAGTCACTAGGAGATGTATAGGGAGGGGCTGTAAAACTAGTGGAAAATAAAAGGTACTTTGGGAATTTTAGTATTCAGGTCCACTGCAGCCCCTAATTCCCAGTCTCTGGTGATAAGGGCTATATAGTTTCTTGCTCTAGAAAGGGTAGAGTACTGCTCCCAGAGGAATCTTTATGGCTTGTGCATGCAAAAAGAGACAAGACAGCTAGCCCTTTCTGAAACTTCAATTTCTCTAATGTTTTCAACTTGAAATATTCAACATTCCAATTCAGCATATTTTGAGATGGCATGTCTTTCACTCCTTTGGTCCTTCACTCCACTCCTAAAATGGAAGCCGCATTACAGCCCAATCAAGGTCAGTCTTGAAAGACAACTTGTAAGGGGTAATCTTCCTGAAAGGAAGTGCTATAGAGGGTACACCTAAAGAAAGTGGCCTAAGGATAGGCTAAATTAGGATTCAGGGCATGGAATGAATGGCTTGTCTGGTCAAGGTCCTACTCCTGTAAGGAGAAAGATTGGAAGATTGGGCACAAAGAGATCTGGGGTGGAGCAAGTAAGTGGACATTTGAGAGTGGGCGGGAAGTGTGAAGATCTTTATTTTGTGTGTTAACACCAGAGCATCCTCAATAGAAAAGGTATTAAACAGCCAAGTAAAAAAAAAGTCTCAGCTAGTTGAGGTAAGCTATTCTCTGTTATTGGCCTCATGGGTCCTGGCACAAGAGGAGGAGGAGCAGAGTGGTTGTGGTGGCATGCATGGAAGACAAGCATGGACCCAACAGCATGGGGTCCCACTCACCAAGGCTCATTGTTGTCACTGAATCTCCAACCTGCCAACAACAATGCTAAGTCCCTAGTATGATACCATCACTTGAGGCAACCAAAAAGCCACTTCCTAGCAAGTTGACTACATTGGACCTCTTCTACCGTGAAAGGAAGAGAAGTGTATTCTGATAGAACTAGACAAATATTGCAGGCATGGATTTGCCTTACTTCCTTGCAGAACCTCAGTCAGCACGGTCATCTTTAGGGTTACAGAGTGTCTGAACAATTGGCATTGACATAGGATCCACTACATCCAACTAGAAAACCCACTTACAGCAAAGATGATGTGTTGTTGGGACCATACTCACAGAATCCACTACTCAAATCACATACTGCATTACTCAGAACCTGCCAACCTGTGAAAACACCGAATGGCCTATTAAAGGCACAGTTGAAGTGCCAGCTGGGAGGCAATGCTTGACAGTGATGGGACACTGTCTTCCAAAATGCTGTATTTATTTTAAA
This sequence comes from Macaca mulatta, assembly GCF_049350105.2. Taxonomy (NCBI): domain Eukaryota; kingdom Metazoa; phylum Chordata; class Mammalia; order Primates; family Cercopithecidae; genus Macaca; species Macaca mulatta. The sequence goes on along the minus strand of NC_133406.1, from coordinate 64,887,671 downwards.
TCATACTGACTTTTATACGGCTCTGGGTCCCCAGTAAAATAAATGCATCAGTCCAGGAACTAGGGGATGGAAGCGTGAGCGGCCCCACTGGCCACCACTCTAAGTGACCTACTTGGGAAATTTGTGCTTCACATCTCTGAAGCTCTGGGACCCGCAGGTTTAAAAGGCCTGGTTGGCAAAGTGGGAACATTTCTACAAGTGGGAGATAGGAGTTTTCCTGTTGATTAATAAGCTGCAACTAATGCTTGGTCACTTTGGGCTCCTAATAGGGGTAATGAGCCCTCACCATCGCTAGATAGAGATATCAAACACAAAGGGAGAAGGGTGGAATGTGTTAACACTTGAGCCATTTTTTTTTTTTTTTTTGACAAAGTCTTGCTCTGTTGCCCAGGCTGGAATGCAGTGGTGTGATCTTGGCTTACTGCAACTTCCACCTCCTGAGTTCAAGCGATTCTCCTGCCTCAGCCTCTTGAGTAACTGGGACTACAGGCCCACACCACCATACCCGGCTAATTTTTTGTATTTTTAATAGAGATCAAGTTTCGCCATATTGACCAAGCTAGTCTCGAACTCCTGACTTCAGGTGATCTGCCCACTTCGGCCTCCCAAAGTGCTGGGATTACAGGTGTGAGCCACCATTCCTGGCCCACTTGAGCCTTTTGGAGAAGCAGAAGGAGGCATTTCACACTGGGTGATGGTCTGACTGGAGGGCTCAGAGGCAACAGAAGGCTGCTGTTTGAGGAAGAAGGAAGCGAGCTCAGAAAGGCAGATTCAAATAGATTTTGACAGTTCTTCTTCTGCAGATTGAGACATATGGACCAGAAATAAGGGGAGAAAGAGAATAATACAAAGAAACAAAACGCAGTACTTGAAAAGTCCAGCTTACATATTACATGCTGTCTATTTCACTGATTCAGAAAAGAGGAAACTGAGGTGACCAAAAGAAAGGGAACACACAATGAGGAGGAAGGAGAAAGTTGGACCCATTCCAAGAATCATGCAAGGTATATGAATTTTTTTACCTAATTTTAAACCTTCTCTTAATAATCTCCATCACACTCATATGAAGAAACTCCCAGAATAAGATAATTCTATGAACTCTTACTGTCTCCACATGATGGTGTTCGGGGACTCCATGTGCCATCTGCTTGGCATGTAGCTGAAAATCTTCTGATCCCATGACACGAAAATGAAATCTCATCTCCATAGAAATAAACACAGTGATTGGCAGGACGATTTTTCCTGTGTTGAGTGATTTGAGCACTATCTAGCTTTGGTTCAGGGCAACATAACGCTGAAAAATAAAACGTGAGGTGCATGGTTAGTAAAATCACCATGAGGAAGCTTCCATGGCTAACAACCCCATTTCCATCTTTGGAAGATCTCACCACTGAAGAGAGATTGGGAAAACAGAAAAGGAGACTCAGGACACTCCAAGTCTGCTCTTTTCCCCCTTATTTGCTAAAGTCCTCTAATCCAACTAAGCATTTCATTAGGAGGCTCCAAAATGAAAACCTATATGAAAAGCCAGGTGTGGTAGCTTATACCTATAAACCCAGTGCTTTGGGAGTTCAAGATGGGAGAATTGCTTGAGCCCAGGAGTTTGAGACCGGGCCACAGAGTGAGACCCTGTCTCCAAAAAATTAAAAAAATTAAAAAAAATTTTTAACCAATAGGAAAATGTAAATTTTCAAAATTATTCTAGAGCAATGACAAACAACATCCATTTACTTATGGCTTCATTATTAAACTCTCTATTAACTTACACTTCTCAAGTCACAAAGAAGAAAGTTTTCAAAAGTTTATATCCACCTAACAGCTAAAGCATACGAATAAATTTAAATTATTGCTTATTTCAAGGATTTTTCTTTTTTGATGCAAAATTTAAGAGAAATAGCTATTTAAATGGCAAGATCTTGCTTTATCACTCAGGCTGGAGTACAGTGGCACAATTATGGCTCACTACAGTCTCAAACTCCTGGGCTCAAGCAATTCTCCCACCTCACCCTCCTGAGTAGCTGGGACTACAGGTGTGTGCCACCACACCCACTAAGTTTTTTATTTTTTGGTAGACAAGGGGTCTCACTATGTTACCCAGGCTGGTCTCAAACTCCTGGCCTCAAGTGCTCCCCTCACCTCAGCTTCCCAAAGTTCTGGGGTCACAAATGTGAGCCATGACGCCTGGCCAAATTCTTTAATTTTTTAATATAGTAAGAGCTGCTATAGGGACATAATTTTTTTATTCATTAGTAGCAATACTTCAAGAAAAATCTTGCTATTGTCTGATGTAAGAGAAAACATCAAAACAGAATAAAACATTATATTCTCCATGTCAGTAACTCAACCAGTATTAAAATGGGGTCTTTTGGACATACTCAAACATTTCCAGTGCTCATTTGTTTAGGAATTATAGTAAAAATACTCAGCAATCATATGGTTTGGATATTATAACAACAATAATATTTATGAAATGCTTTACAGTATAGAAAATACTTTTAAATATGTAAGTAATGAGTCTAAATTCACATTTGATCAGGTTTCATAACTTGGATAAATACTACTTCACTTCTGCTTTTAAAATTGTTAAAAATATTCTTTATTAAATAATTAAATCAATAAGACCATAGTGGGTCAAATAAATGTAACCAACTGGGTCCTGCTCTGTCATCCAGGCTGGAATGTAGTGGCATGACCTCGGCTCACTGCAGCCTTGGCCTCTTAGCCTCAAGTTATCCTCCTACCTCAGTGTCCTGAGTAGTTGGGATTACAGGCATGTGCCACCACATCCAGCTAATTTTTTAAATTATTTGTAGAGACAAGGGTCTCACTATATTGCCCAGGCTGGTCTCAAACTCGTGAGCTCAAGCAATCCTCCTGCCTCAGCCTCCCAAAATGCTGGGATTATAGGTATGAGCCACCGCACCTGGCCTAAACACAACTATAAAGGAGGTTTTTAAACATTTATAAGCAGTATTTTTTGTTATTTAAGTAATGGCAATAAGTTAATTATTAAGTATATTTTTAATTCAGTCCTTTCATTAAAATATTTTATTCTATTTCCCCAAAATGAGTCTGAATAACTGCAACTAAACTTTGTTAAGCCTTAATACGAAATAAATAATCTTCTGACAGGTTGATCTAAACTACCACTTTTTGTTATTTATGCATTTCACACATTGTTCAAATTCTGCCACGCAGCATAAAATTCCCTGTATTCTTGGCCTCAGTTACTTCACCTCTAAAGTGGCAAGGTTCTGATAGATGGGTAGAAGAAAGCATTTTCTTCCTCTGTTGTCTGTTCCACCGAGGCTCATAAAATAGTATCCACCTGTCCTTCAGTCCCTCACTCATTCCCACAAATAAAAGAGGTGCATCTCCTACCAGAGAAACTGGAGAAAGTCTCCTTTATATCCTTCCAAAGTGAGAATACTGAGTCACGAGTCAGGACTTGTCTTCTAGAGGCAGATCAGGAGTCCTGCCATCTCATGACTCAAGAGGAATGAGACACAAGTCACCTTGCAGCTAGTTACATTCATGACTGTTTCACAAACTTGTCTTCTGCCAAACACCCTAAAGCCCATACTGGGGGGAGGTAAGGGCTATGAAGGAAGCCTGACTCTGACAACAGTTGAACTGTATTCTCCATTCCAGTTTTACCAGTAAGAAGACTAATACTTAATCTGCATACTGTTTGACTTCTGTGTCTACTTCTCATTTGATTCTGAACTGGGATAAGGAAAGGTTCCAATTTCTCAGTGCCTCAAACTGTAACATGTTTATGGTCCCCTTCTGGTACTAACGGTTCACTAATCTGTTCAATTAACTTAATTCTAAACTTGTTGTGAGGGATAAAATTATATTCATTTAAGGTAGAGAATCCTAGCACGTACTGGACGTTTAATATACAAAAATATTAAAAAACAAAAACTCACCCTCACATCCTTGATATGGGGTCCATCTCAAATTTTTCTGACAAATCAAAGTTGTAGGTGCATCTGTAGTGGGTTTGTAGCCAGGATGACAGCGGTACCTTAATATAGTCCCAACAACATATACATCCTCTTTTTTCGGCCTAGGATATGTTTCCCAGGAAGCATGTGGAATGTCTGGTAAGTTAGTACAACTACCTGCTCATGAAAGAAGAAGAAGAACAAAGGGACACTATTACTAGGGCTGCCACAGCAATCAATAAGCCTGTCCTATCAAAGGAGGTCATGTGTTCATTCAGCCTGGAACCAGCCTGCAAGGCCTGATGTATCAACCACACCAGAAAAGACGCATGGACATTCGCTCAAATGTGCACACCTCCAGAGAGGCTCTTTACTAAGGGCACTCCCCAAGTGATTTCCATATGCTGTGCCAAGTATAATAATATTAATTCTCCTTCCTCTTCTTTACACTTCAGAGATTTCAGTTTCTGAACTGAAGCATGGCAGAAAAACTGTCACAAACAAATCTAACTATGTTTCCTGATTGATTGGGGAAAATAAACAAGAGCCATTCCCCTCATCCAGATGATACCAGGAATGGCTTGGCAAGAAAAAAAACAAACTCCAAGCATTTTCTGAGCCTGGGCCTTGGGTCTTGTCCTCTTCTCTCTTTCCCAATGCTACTGATTCATATGATATGGAAATATAATGCAAACATCTACCACATTGGATGTTTATCACTTTTTATCTTCAGATATTTGAAATGGAATATAAAAGTTCCTTTTTAACGGCATTATTGAGATTCAAGTCACAACAAATAAATTCACCCATTTAGAATGTGCAATTTGATGGTTTTTAGTATATACAGAGTTGTACAACCATCACCATTAACTAATTTCAGAATATTTTTATCAACCCAAGACGAAACCTCATATTCATTGTCAGTCACTCTCTATTTCCACCTCCCCCTAGGTCCCGACAACCACTAATCTATTTTTTTTCTTTATGGATTTGCCTAATCTGAGCATTTTAAATAAATGGAATCACACAATACATGTACTTTTTGTTGCTGGCTTATTTCAGTTAGCATAATATTTTCAAGGTTCATCCACATTGTAGCATACATTAGTACTTTTTATTTTTCATTTTTACTGCCAAATGATATAATCCATTTTATGGATAAACCACTTTTTGTTTATTCATTATTCAGTTGATGGGTATTTGGGTTCTTTGGCTATTATGAATAACGCTGCTATGAATCTTCATGTAAAATTTTTGTGTGTGGACATATGTTTTCATTTCTCTTGGGCAGATACCCAGGAGGGTAATTACTGAGTCATATGGTAACTCCATGCTTAAACTTCAGAGGGACTGCAAAAACTCTTTTCCAAAATGGTCACACCAATTTACATTCCTATTAGCAGTGTATGAGAGTTCTAATTTTTCCACATCCTCACCAACATTTGTTATTGTCTATCTTTTCTATTGTAGCCATTCTGCTGGATGTAAAGTGGTATCTGATTGTTACTAGAAGGCTATCCTTACAAGAAATACTAAAGGAAATTGTTCAAACTGAAAGTAATTGGCACCAGACAGTAATCTGAATCCACAGAGAAAAACAATGAACATCAGCAGAGGTCATTATGTCAGTAATTTGAAACCCAATCGGATATATATTACTACTCCTTCCTTCTCTTAGCTGATTTAAACAGCAATTGCATAAAACAATATGTATATTATTGCATTATTAAGCCTATAACATAGAGAAATGCAATATATTTGACAATAACATCACAAGAAAGGTAGGAGGGAACAAAGCTGTATTGTAGTACAGAAGTGACACCAGATGGTAACTTAAATCTACAGGAAGAAATAAAGAGAGCTAGAAATGATGAATAAGAAGATTAACATAATAAACTCTATAAATATATACTTGCCCTCCTTTCTTCTCTCAGCTACTATAAAAGACATGAAACATGAAATTATATAAAACAATTATAAAAATATATTGTGCAGTTTGTAATATATGTAAGTGCAAAATATGTCATTGGATTCTTGGTTGAGGTTTTTATCTTTCTGCACTTTGAATGTGCCATCTAGCTGCTTTCTAGCCTCCATTCCTTCTGATGAGGAATCAGATGTTAATCTTACTAGGGTTGCATTGTACATGATGTGTTGCTCTTCTCTTGCTGCTTTCAAGATTTTCTCTTCATTCTTGGTTTTCAACATTTTGATTATAATGTCTCCAGGTCTAGATCTTTTTGCATTTATCCTACTTAAGTTCAACAAGCTTCTTGGATATGTAGATTAATGTGTTGTTTTGTTTTCTGTTTCGGCTTTTTTTTTTTTTTTTTTTTGGCCAAATTTGTGATATTTTCAGCTGTTTTTCCTTTGTATAGTTTTTTAGCTCCTTTATCTTTCTCTCATCTTTCTGGGATTCTCATTACACATATGTTGGTACACTTCATGGTGTCCCACATTTCTCTGATGCTGTTTATTTTTCCTCATTCTTTTTATCTCTGTGCTGCAATTGCATAATCTCAATTTATATTTGAATTCACTGATTCTTTTTCCAACTCAAATCTACTGTTGAGTTCCTCTTTTGAATTTTTCATTTTACTTACTGCGTTTTTCAACTCTACAATTTCCATTATCTTTTTAAAATAATTTCTATCTTTATCAGTATTTTCTATTTGATAAAACACTGTCATAATACATTTCTTTAATTCTTTAAATATTGTTTCCTTTAGTTCTTGGGACATATTTATAATAGCTGTTTTTTAATTCTTTGAACTTTTCTGCTAAGTCCAATCTCTGGGCTCCCTCAAAAACAGTTTCTATTGTTGGCTTTTTCCCTTTACATGGGTCACTCTTTCCCGTTTCTTTGCATGTCTGACAATTTTTTTTTTTTTTAAACAGGACATGTTAGATAATACATTGCAGCAACTTTGGATATTGATTCTCCCTTACCACTTTTAGGATCTGTTGTTGTTTCCTTATTTTCTTGTTTGTTTGTTTGTTTAGTGATGTAATTGGACTAGTTCAGTTAAGTCTATTTCCTTCAAAGTGTGCAACATCTAACAGCATGCCTCAGAGAGCACAGACTTGGGCATGTACACAGTATTTTTAACTGCTAGGGATAACTGTGGTTTTCTCTTTGACTGTCTCTTTCTCATTGAGACTTTGGGTAGTCTACCTCTGTTGGTATTACATACAACTATTGGCCTCCAACAATTTTTATCTGATTGTTCTATTTTTTTCAACAACTCCCTGGGGCATAATATGCATCACAGTCTAATCCAATTAAAGTTCCTTGAAAGGGGCAGAGTGTTTACAGTCTTTGAAGCTTGCTCCAAATCTGCCCTGGAAGAATGTCTGTCCTATAGATCAGGAGCTGGGGGAAATTAGAAAACTCATTCTTCTCCAGGCACTGCACTAGAGTTCTTCTTATGGTGTAGGAGCCGTGAGGAGAGAAAAGTGGGCAGTAGGAACAGGCACTGCCACAAAGCTGTGCCCACCACCAAGTACACATATTCCACAACCCAGAGCCAGGGAGAATACTAACTACCAATATTCATAGCTGTCAACCTACCCATAATAGTTCTTCCATTCTAGAAAGCTGGGGAAGATGGGAGATGCCACTTGGCTGCTGAGCCAACTGGAATAGTTCTCCTGCAACATAGAGCCATGCAAAAAGTGGGGACTGAATTCTTTACCAACTGCCCCACTTAGATCCTCCCCATATAATGGGAGTTGGGGGTGAAGGAACAGACACTGACGCCTGTTTGCTGGCACCTATTCAATGTACGACTTCCACAGCATGGATCTCTGAAAAATGCTATCACATAATTTTCATGGGCTGCCAAATCCACCCCAAATAAATTTTTTACCCCAAGGAGCTGGGGAAGATGGGAATTGCCACTCATGAGCCCACAGAAACTATCCTCCCACAAGGTAGAGCTGTTGCAGCCACTAGTTCTAATGCAATGTCCTCTCACTGTTCCTATCAAGTTTCCATATTTTTGCTGAATAAATGCTTCTCAGTTTGTTGTAATCCCTTTGGTCAATCTCCAGAGACCTTGAATGGTTTTCTTTGCTAATTTTGACCAGCTTGGTGGATACCTCTCCAGGAGAGAGGTTTCCCCAAACTCCTCTACCTCTGTTCCAGAAATCCCCAGAAGTTCTTGGTATTTTGTGAGGGCAAAACTTAGAGCACAAGGCATCAGTGGCTTCCTTCCCTTACCAGTTGTATAACCTTGGGCAAGTCTTTTAACCTCTGTGAACAGTTTCTCATCTGTAACATAGGATAATCATAGTGCCCACAATTGTTGGGAAGATTCATTGAGTTAATCCTTGTTAGGCACCTAGTCTAGTGCCAAGTTATCATTATTACTATTGTCATTATTTTTAATAATCCACATGAGTTTATAACTTCAGAGTGTTGGAATCACAACCAGTTCACACAATACTTTTGTACAAGTTATAAAAGGCATTTTTCCTCAGGACACTTTATTATTTGTCTTTCAAAGTAATTATAATAATATAATGATTTTGTCAGAATAAGACAGCTTTCTATCAACTTCCAGAAAATTGTTGAAATAAATATACAAATCCACAAATATCTACAATATTAACACCTCCTTTTAAGGTTGGAATGTGCCCAGTCTTGTGGTATGTGGCAGTCTTGTGTGATGATATATGACCTCGCAGAGTGTATTAAAATCATTTTTCTTTCCAACAAGAAAAAAATAAAGGAAATTATTGATCTAGATGTAAATTTTTACTGTAATTCGTAGTGAGCCTATGCATGCAAGTATACCCATATTAACAGTACTGGTTACCTTTAGATGTCAAACATTGAAATTCCTTCATAGTCCATACTTACTGGGCTCACAAGCAGGAGGAGAAGGATCCCATTTGCTATCAGCACCACAACGAATTACACTGCTGCCTGTGAGAGCAAAACCTTTTTGGCAGTTAAACACAATAGCGTCTTTGTAATTATAGATGGGTCCAAATCCAGAGACAATTTCCCCATGTGAAACATCTGGCTTGTGACAGGTGATTTCTAAAGAATCATGAGAAAAGACAAGTGGATTTTAAAAGGTAAATGGTAATAATGATATTATTGCCACTGCTAATCCAGTTACAAGTGCAACACAAATGCCTGATGAATGTTCATGTCAAGTAGATACAAGGGAAACATTTTAAAGTGAATACACATACACAAACACATACATATATAATATGGCTGTATATATTTTATATATATATATATATATATATATATATATATATGTACTCCTTTTAGTACTAGTTTTTATTGGTGGAGAAGTTGAAGAAGTTATCCACAATTACCTCATAGAAAGACCAATGTGATGAAAACTCATTTTACTGAGGCTTTTAAAAGCTGAAATTATTTATATTATGTTAATAATATATATAATACTATATATTATACAATATAGTATTATAGAATATATAACATTATATTAATAGTATTATATATTATAATTTTATTACATTTGATATAATGTATATTTATATATACATATAAGTATGTGTGTGTATATATATAAAACATGTAATTTCAGCTTTTAAAATGAGTTTTCATTACATTGGTCCTTCTTCGAGATGATTGTGGATAGCTCCTTTAAATTCCCTACCAATAAAAGTCAGTCATACATAACCCAGCAGAAACGTATTTCTAAGGCCCCCAAAACTTTCAATATAATGGCCTAATTTCCTAGATGATTTTGGTTATGGGTCAGTGACCCATAGTAATTACATAGTGCAGAGGCAGCCCAGGGGATCAGAGACCCATTCTCCAACAAGCAGAGAACAAACTGCCCCCTATCCCACACCCCTCACCCGCATCCTGGCAGTCATCCAATCCTGTCAATTCTGCCACTTTAATTCCTCTACAATCCCTTAACTTCTCTCCACCCCACTGCCACGCTACAGCTGAAGTCACCTTCAGTTTTTGGCTGGAGGGTTATACAGTTGCTGTCTTAGTCTGTTCCTGCTGCTATAAGAAAATACTTTTGCTAGTTTATAAATGATGGAAATTTATTTCTCACAGTTCTGGAGGCTGGGAAGTTCAAGATCTAGCCACCATCAGATTCAATGTCTGCTTGCTCTCTCCTTTCAAGATGGTGCCTTCTTGCTGCGTCCTCACATCGGGGAAGGGATGAATGCTCTGTCCTCACAAGACAGAAGGGCAAAAGAGACTAGGGCTCTCCCCTCCACCTCTTTTATAAGGGCACTAATCCCATTCCTGAGAGTGGATCCTTCATGACTTAATCACTTCCCCAAAAGTTCCACCTGTTAAAATGATCACATTGGGTCTCAGGTTTTATCATGAGTTTGGAAGGACACATTCAAGCCATAACAGGTGACTGTCAGTTAAGTTTTGTCCTACTTCAGGTTGTTGTCCCACAGCCAGAGTTATCTTTCTAAAATGCAGCACATTTATTCCCCTCGTCAAAGCCTTTCAAAGTCTCCCCTTCATGATTGTTCTGAGATCCTGAGACTGAAACACAAGGTCCTTCATAACCTGGCCCCTGCCCACTTTTCCGCCCTCAGCTATTGCCACTTCTGATTGTTGCAGATCTAACTCCAGGCATTTTGCACTGTTGGCAGTATCCTGCTCTTTTGTGCCCCTCATCTGATTGTATCCTGTGGTGGGTTAGTAAGCAATATTGTGTAAACTTAGTAGTAAAGTCAGTAAACTCAGATTCCTTAGACTAGCTAACTAATATATGTTTTGACTCAATTATCACTTGCTTTGTCCTGTTGCCCTTCTGGCACTTAGTAGGTTTTGCTTGCCCTACAGGCATATGTGTTTCATCTTATAGGTGCAAATTATATTTTCAGTTCCGCTTCTTGAACAGACTGAGACTACGTTCCCCAGTCCTCTGAGGCTACTTTCTAATTCTAGACAAAAGGCTGGAATGGAAAGTGATATGTGGTTGCTTCTAGGCCAAAGCTCTTAGCCAGGACACAATTGGCCTTTCTCTCTTCTTCTACTGAAGAGACTGTGAAAGCACATTTTGAAATGGAGGTGCCATGAGATCAAAGCAACCTGGCTTGCTGAGCTGGTTGCTAAGCCAGCACAGACTACAGCTGCCCTGGAGAGTCTCCTGGACATGAAACAAACTTAGTATGAATGAGAATAAACTTTTACTTCACCAAACCAGTGAGATGTTGCTGTTTGTTCCCATATACTGTTAACTCCCAGTTCACTACTCCCATTTTTATGGATTTTATATACTAAAACAACATGCAATAAGTATCAGGTGGCCAAATAAATGATTGCATCCGAGCAATAATTAGTTCATCTTTTAATTTTCCATTTTCCTCCCAATAAATTCACCTTTCTTTCTCTTTTAAACAAAAGAGAGCAAACATTTTGATGCAGAATTCATCATTCTGACTTACTTTCACAGGTAGGAGGACTTGGTCTCCAAACACCTGTTGTTGTATTCTCCACAGTGCAGGAAATGGAGGCATGGCCCAAGAGTGAGAAGCGGGAGTCACAGCTGTAGGTGACAGAAAAGCCATATGTGTAGAAATCTTCTTCACCGCTGTGCCTTCCATTCCTGATGTCTGGAGGGGGTTCACACTTGACAACTGAGGTAAGTGAGCGAAGGGAAAGAAATACTCAGGGAAGGCATCGTGATAAATCTAAAATTCATGCAAATTCTAAGGGAAGGTACACATACCTGTAAAGATGCACAGGGACTTCATTACCTAACAAAGTTTAAATTGATAGTCAAGTCAGAAGATCTTTACTTACTTTCACACTGTGGGAGAGGATGACTCCAGCCAACTCCTCTATCTTGTACTTCACAATGACTAGTGGTTGAGCCAATTAAGACAAATCTAAATAAGATAAATCAAAGATTTTAATGGAATTCCTCCTACCTTAAATTAAATTAAAGAGGTCTGAGTAAATAGAATGGTTACTCCATATTAAAATAAGGAAATCATATTTTCCTGGATATCATTTCCCATTGAGCACTCCATTCAGTAAAATTTCATTACTACAATGAGATGTGTGCGTTTGTTCCTTTGGACCCTCATTCCTTAATCTGTTACTATAAGCATCTACTAGGGATCAGGAATGCAGTTCATCCAGAGCTCAATCAAGCACAACAATAAAAGGCTTGCTTCGGTGTGTTCTGTGGTTGTCTTTGGTTGAGAGTACCAGCTAGATTACTGACTCCACACTCTCCCCATCTTTGGCTCAAAGCTTCCTCTGACTTCCAGGTTGGTGTCTTATTCCCACACATCATTAGCTTTCAGTTCACCACTCCCATTTTTATGGCTCTTGATACGTCCTACTCTTTCCTCAGTTTGTCTTCCTGCCCTCTATCTTGTGCTAACAGAAAATAAAAAAACAAAAGATATTACTAGAATGATTACAAATTGTAGCATCATGAAGGATATTGATAATCATCAATGATATCAAATTGTAGCATCATCAAGGAATAAACCTACAATGTGATAGAACACTAAAGTAAATGTCACCTTCAGCAATCTAAGAGTCTGTGGAATTTATTGAATAACAACTTCAAGAAAATATATCTTAACTACAACACAATTAAGAATTTCTTTACTTTAAAATTTCTTTAAAATGTAGTTTTTCCAACCAAGCCCAGAGACTAAGTGCAAAATATTGTTTCTGGTTGTTTCAGTGGGAACACCTTAGTGTTCCAACAGCATCTTAATTCTGATTCTTCTCACCTTCGCTTATGAAGCCATACACAATAAGGAAAACAGGGGGTAAAAATGAGAAAATCAACAAAAATGAAACAAACAGAAAAGATAAGAGAAAACTAATAGACATAGGTATCAAGCAAAAGAGAATCAACATATACTTAATTGGATAACCTAAAGAAGGAATCCAAACAGAACAAAATAGCTTTTTAAAAATTTATTTCAGGCCAGGTGTGGTGGCTTACACCTGTAATACTAGTACTTTGGGAGGCTGAGGCAGGTGGATTCCATGACACCAGGAGTTCAAGACCAGCCTGGCCAATATGACAAAACCCCATCTATATTAAAAATACAAAAATTAGCCAGGCATGGTGGTGCACACCTGTAATCCCAGCTACTTGAGAGGTTGAGGTGGGAGGATTGCTTGCACCCAGGAAGTTGAGGCTGCAGTGAGCTATGATCATGGTAATTACATAGTAACCACCTGGGCAATGGGAGTGAGGCCTTGACTCAAAAAATATATATATTTCAAGTAAACGTTACTAAAATAAAATAATACTTCAATCTACATATTAAAATTGCACATCACATAGCAGCAAAAAATTAAACCAAGTGATTTCTATCAAAACAACAAAGAGTAAAAGTATTAGGTTTCAAAGATAAAGAATAATATCTTTAGATAGTCAAAGAAAGATCAAGCCGCATGAGAAGAAATTTCAGATCGGTAGTATTCACTAGCAAAAGACAGTGCAGCAGTACCTATAAGACATCCAAGAAAAGAAGGGATGAGCCAAGGACTGTATCAAGCCCCATTATCTTCTAGGTATCAATGCCTCAGATATATTATCTGAACCTGGAAGAACTCAAAGAATAATTTTCACTTGGGACTTTTTTTTGGAAACCACCATAGGACAAACTATAGCCAACCAAGAGATGACAATGGCAACTTTAGCCAAAGCAAACAAAAATGGTAGCAAATATTGTACATGCAGATCTGAGACCAAAGCAAATGTGATTTTAAGTGTGACTGAAGGAAATATAAACGCTATATGCTCAGATAGCACTGAAATAGTATAACTAACAAAAAATAGAGATATGGAAGAGAAGGTAAAATAAACTCCCTTATTGCCTGATCATTTGCAAGACTAGGAGTGAAAGCAACCATAGACACATGTGAGTATTTCACATTAATATTAAATGCAAAATAAACACTAAGATAATAAAAATGATACAAATTTGCTGGTAGGGAAGATAGAAGGGGTGAAAGCGGGGAAGAACACAAGAAAAGTTTATTGTTGTTTATAAGAAGGAACTAATTTAAACTGTCTAAAGATAAAGAGGAATAACAGTATTATATAAATTTAAATGTATATAGGTCACCACTAGAACCAAATTTTGAACCTTCCTAAACACCACTATATATTTTAATAGAAAACAAATATACACTTACATATGTATTATAAAATATGAAATAATATGACAAAACCAAGTCTATAAGTATCACTCACAGCAATAAATGTAATTACGCTTAAAACTCCTAATGAAAGAAAAACAGCTTTTAGTTGAAGCAAAATTCAGCTATGTTACACACAGGAGACAAACTTAAAAGTGTTTCAGACAGATTAAAAATAAAAGGCAGGATAAAATTATACCAAGCAAATTCAAATCAAAATAAAAGCAAAGATAATAATTTTAATATCCCATAAGTTGGACATCAGAACCAAGATTATTAAATTACACAAAAATGGGTTCTTTATATGTTAAAGATTATGATTTTCAGTGAAGAGTTATGAATCTTTATGTAGCAAAATATGTGTGTAGCAGCAATTTTAATAAAACAGAAGTACATGAGACATAAGAAAAATGATCAAAATATGCTACTAATTATCGTTAAATTATGATAGTTAAAATAATTATAAAATTATTAATTTACTTTAACTCCTATCTTCATGTTTAAGGTATATAAAGATAAGCATAATAAAAGATTCAAAACAACTTATCAAGAAAGTAGATCTGACTGGGCACAGTGACTCATGCCTGTAATCCCAGCAGTTTGGAAGGACGGAGCAAGAGAATCTATTGAGTCCAGGTGTTCTAGACCAGCCTGAACAACATAGCAAGACCTCATTTCTACAAAAGTTAGAACTTTATCCAGGCATCATGGCACATGCCTGTAGGCCCAGCTACTCAGAAGGCTGAGGCAAGAGGATTGCTTGAGCCAGGGCAGTCCAGGCTACAGTAAGCCAAGACTGCACCACTGCACTCCAGCCTGTGTGATAGAGGGAGAACTTGTCTCAAAAAAAGAAAGTAAATCTGATGTGTATATAGCAAACTCTATATACTAATAATAAAAAAAACTTCATTTCAAGTGCCTGTTGAAATATTAATGAAAATTGATTGTATATTATGATGTGCCCTAAAACCTCTGTAAATTTTAAAACATAAAAATAAGCAACATTCTTGGTTAATCTAGAAGTATTTTTATTTCTTTTATTTTTTTAAATAATTTTTTCATTCTTTAGAGATGGGTCTTGTTACATTGCTCAGGCTGGTCTTGAACTCCTGGGCTCAGGTAATCTTCCCACCTCAGCCTCCCAAAGTGTTGGGATTACAGGTGAGCCACTGCACCTGGCCCAGTCAGTTTGGAAGTCTCCAATGGAGGAATGCTTCCACCATGGGACGCAGCAAGAGTTCCAAAAATTAGAGTTGCCAGATTTAGCAAATAAAAATACAGGGTGCCTAGTTAAACGTGAATTTCATGTAAACAATGAACACATTCTTTAGTTTAAATGTGATCCAAATGTTGCATGGAACATACACTAAAATTATTTGTTGTTTACCCGAAAATCAAGTTTAACTGGGCATCCTGTATTTTACCTGAAAACCCTAAATTAAGTTTGGAAGTTGAGACCTGTCAACTCTGGACCCTCATGCAAGTGAATGAAAGGCAAAGAAGGATGGTTGGAGTGACTAATCCTGATAATGATGGGAAATGTTAGATTGCTTCTGCACAGTGATGGTAAAAATGAGTATGTTTGGAATGCAGGAGATTCCCTGGGGCGCCTCTTTATACTCCCATGCCCTATAATTAAAATCAATGAAAAACTATAATAACCCAAATCAGGCAGGACTGCTGATGGCCCAGACCATTCAAGAATAAAGGTTTAGGCGACCGCATTGGGCAAGAACCAACGTCAGATGAAGTTCTTGCCGACGGCAAAGAGAATATGGAATGAGTAACAGAAACATGTTGTTATAAATACCTGCTACAATCATACGACCAGTTGCATAAACAAGGACCATAAAAGTTGTGAATGTTTCTTTCTTATTTTAATATAAATAGATATTACACTAATTGTGTTTCTTTACCCCTTTCCTTCCCCTACTGTATAAGATGTGTTAGTAGTGGCTTACCTTACATCTCAGTATTTAAGTTATAGAATATCAAAGGGGAGATATGACTCAGCTCAAAAGGAATTCTCTTTTAGGAAGAATATTTCCATGTTTTCAGTGTATGAGGGATAGTTGCATTATGTAAAATGTGAGTATTATTTTGCTATTGGCTTTATTCGGAAATTAAGCTAAGTATGGTTAAGACTAGTGTATACAAATACCAAATTTGACAAGGGGTGAGCTGTGGTAGATTTATGTTGTGTCAACTTAGCTAAGCTGTAATTATGTTTCCCAGAATTCTCTTCCACACATAATGCCAAGTTAGTATGTCCCATAAAAGATGGTAGATGTGAATTAGTAGAGCCATACTCCATATGCTAGAAAGGTCAGGGCAGAGCACAGGATGTGACTGCAGTTCACAAGCACTGTTGTTTCTCTGTTCCATCACTTTGTTGGCAGAGGGCTCAACCAGGCCACAGCAGGGCCAGTTCCTGCATGATCTCCTCCTTCATGTATCCTGGCTTCTGATCCAAGTACATTGGCACTGTGACGAAAGACAACTTCTACAGGATATACCCATTTTTGAAGTTGAAGGCTAAGGGACAGTGAAAGAACAAGATGAATTCTAGTTTACAATGGTGGGCTTTACTCACTCATCTTTGCAGATTCCAGTTTGTCCTTGAAGCACTCAGTTCATGTCTATCTTCCCTTCCTGACTCCCTGCCCTGCTGACTTCAGGCCACAGCAACAGACATTGAAGGAACAGCCTCCTGTACACACAATTTAACTATCTCCCACACCTACATCAAGTCATGTCCCTACAATAAATCCTGTGGTTCTATTTCTCCAGGTAAATCCTGACTGACATAATTAATGTAAGTAGACAAGAAAAAGAAATTGGAAATCTAAAAATTGGAAAGTAGAAGGTAAAAGAATCATTGAAATGATGTGATTACAAACCAGGTAATCCTAAGAGATTTCAACTGAAAGAATTTTTTTAAATTTTTACAAATAATATGACGTGGTTTTGCTGTGTCCCCACCCAAAACTCATATTGAATTGTAGTTCCCATAATCCCCATGTGTCGTGGGAGGTAATTGAATCATGGGGGCAGTTACCCCAGTGCTATTTTCCTGATAGTGAGTGAGTTCTCATGAGGTCTGCTGGTTTTATGAGGAGCTTTTCCCCCTTTACTCAACACTTCTCCTCCCTGCCACCATGTGAAGAAGGTGCCTTTCTTCCCCTTTGCCTTCTGTCGTGATTATAGGTTTCCTGAGGCCCTCCCAGCCATGTGGAACTGTGAGTAAATTAAACCTCTTTTCTTTATAAATTACCCAGTCTTGGGTATTTCTTCACAGCAGCATGAGAATGAAATAATGCATAATACAAAAATTTAGAAAGTTAGCTGGGTTATCAAACTAACACGCAGAAATCAATAGTAGATAGATGATTGATTGATAGATAGATAGATCGATAAATAGATAGATAGATAGATAGACTAGTTACAATATAAAATGGATAAATAATCCATTTAAAATACCAAAAACATTTTTTGTTTGGTTTTTGCTAGAGGTTTAAACTCTTCAAGAAATGCAAAATCTCTGTGAGGAAAGCTGAAACACAGATGAAGAAACAAGGAAAAAAAAAGACGAAGATGAACAGAGGGAAGAATAGCAAAGGGTAGCAGAATAAGCCAAAACAGACCACTTTGGCATAAAGATTGTTTTTTGAGTTGAAAGCAATTGAAACACAGCAAGATGCAGGAAGGCACTCTGATCTCCCCTTTTCTTGCTGAAGGCAGGAGATGAAACTCACAGGAAAGATACTTTCCCTATACCTGAAGGAAAAGAACACTCTTAACACCAGAGGCAGGGAGTCAAGGCCAAGAGATATCTGTATAAAGAAACTTTGTACAGAGACCACTTTTTGGGTCTTCATTTCCCTGTGAAGATTCCCATGTACTTATTAAATTAAAACCTGTGTGCTTTTCTCCTGGTAATCTGTTTCATGTCAACTTAATTCTCAGACCTGGTGGAGACCCTAAGAGGGTAGAGGAAACGTTTTGCCTTCTCTACAGTAACATATTCTTATCTAGAGAGAGTCAACATTATAAAATATCTATTCTCCTAAAGTTAATTTTATTAATCTATTTTTCGAGATGAGGTCTTGCCCTGTCACCCAGGCTGTAGTGCGGTGGCACTATCATGGCTCTCTGCAGCCTTGAACTCCCAGGCTCAAGTGATCCTCCCACCTCAACCTGTTGCACAGCTGGGACTAGAAGTGCGTGCCACCACACTCAGCTAATTTTTTTAATTTCTTGTAGAGACAAGGTCTCTGTAGGTTGCCCAGGCTCGTCTGGAACTCCTGGACTCAAGCGATCTTCCCACCTTGGTCTTCCAAAGTGCTTGGATTACAGGTGTGAGCCACTGTGCTTCACATAAAATTAATTTTAAAACTAATCTAGCACTGATTTTAAAATATGTCTAACTTTAAAGTTCTTATAGAAAAATACGTACTGTCGGGAAAACTTCAGAAAAGAAGAGTAATAAGATAGCACTACCCATATTGGCTATTAAAACATATTATAAAGCCTCAACTATTAAATGACTGTGAAACTTGTACATAAATGTACAGAAAAAATAATGGCATTGAATAGGAAGTCCAGAAATAGACCTAGATAAGTATATGAATTTTATATAGTACCAAAGAGCATCCCAAATCAGTAAAGGCGAACTTTTAAATAAGTGATGTTGGGACAATAGGAAAGCAATATGAAAAAATATGGTCTAAAATCTGTACCTCATACTACATACTGTACATTAACTCCAAATAAATTAAAGCTTTGAACATTAAAAAATATGAAAATATAAAAGTAGAGGAAATATAGGCAATTATTTTTAAACCTTATATTGGGGGAAGGCCTTAAGACATAAAATCCAAAAGCCGTTTCTAAAAGGGAAATTGATTAATTTAACAACATAGATACAAATAATTTCTCCTTAAGGGGAAAAAATACCAATAGCCAAGTCAAAAACATTATACATATATATATATACACACACACACACTCCCCCCCCCCCCCACACACACACAGAGTGGGAAAAGTTACAGTGTATATTAGAATTAAGGCCTAAATCCTGCTATGCAGAGACTCATGTGTATGTATAAATGTATATATCCTAAAACTTAAGAATAAAAAGTTCAACAAGTTAAGCAAAAAAAAAAAAACAAAAAACAAAAAACAAACAAAACAAAAAAAAAACAGGCATCAGACATGCTAACTAGTGCACAAATAAATACAAACATCCCTTGGACATAAAAAAATATACTCAACCTCCCTGACAAAAAGAGAAATGTACATTGAAACTATAGTGAGATTTTATTTTCACCTCTTACATTGGGAAAAATTCAAAAATTTGACAAGTTTTCAAAAGTTTGACAACACAGTTGGAGAGTTTATGGAGAGACAGACATTTGCATACTCTGCAAAACATGAAACCCTTAGGGAAAGCAGTCGGAGGATATCTTTTAAATTTTCAAATATACATACTCTTTGAGCCAGGGAAGCCTCCTCTAGGAAGCTACCCTTCAGATGTAACTACATATGACATACATACAAGAGAATACGTCAGAACATTGTTCAGAATAGCAAAAGATTGGAAACATCCATGGATCCATCAAAGGGATGGTGAAGCCATGACACAACTACACAACAACATTCTATGCAATTGTAAAAGGAAATTAATGAGGAAACTCTCTACGCAAAACCATGGAAATATCTCCAGTATACATTGATAAGTAAACAATAAAGCAAGATTCAAAACTAGGTTCATTAGAGGAAAGGGGGGAAAATAAGAATATATGCTAACTTCTTAGTTTGTATTTGTATAAGGAAACACTAGAAAGATACATAGGAACCAATAAAAATAGATCTTTGCTTGAGGACAGGAAGGAATGGGACGTATGAAGATAGGATGGAAGTGAGGATTCTCAACGTCTATCTTTTTACATCATTTTAAATTTTGAAATATATGAACACTTCAGCTACTTTTTAAATAAAGGTAAAAGAATTGTTCATAGATTACCTCACACTCACCCTTCTGAACAGCTAAATTCTATTTCTGATCCAAAAAGTAAATCTGTCTTAATCTCCACATGCCCATTAGGTAAATCTCCTGGGTTGCTGCATCGTTTGTCTGGGAGAAAAATTTAAATGATGATTAGTACTTCCAAGTACTCACAGATACAGCATAAGAAAAGAAAAGAAATTAACCAAGGTTCACTTCTGCTTCCAGAAACACGGAGAGATTTAAATTCAAACTTATTTCTAACCCTGACTCACCTCAAAATTAATACAAAATTTGATCTCGTTTTTTTCTGGTACATTTTACCAATAGAGAAAAATGCCCAGTTAACTCATTGCAGCAGTAGAACACGTGGTCCAGGACTTAATAAGCTGACCAGGGATGGGAGAGCTTTGCTTCATTCTATGTCTATGGCATGTACTTAGAACCTAGGGCACTCCAAAATGTATGTCACAAAAGGAACAAAAAAGAGAAAGCATCGATTGTATACCCCTACTATTGGAAAACACTACAGAATGCATTCCCAACTGACAGTGAATCATAACTTTTCTTCAAAACACAGCAAATATTTTGAGTAAGGTTCTTTTGAAAACTGCATTGCCACTTTCTAGCCACCTACCTTTTTATAATTTTTTAAAAAGTGAATTTGATTTTCAATGTATCATAATGAAATTTGTGGTTCATTTCTCAAAAGAAGTGTTTGGTGGATTACTTTATAAAGAATAGACTTCTGACCAGGCCCAGTGGCTCACATCTGTAATCCCAGCACTTTGGGAGGCCGAGGTAGGCAGAGGACTTGAGGTCAGGAGTTTGAGACCAGCCTAGCCAATATGGTGAAACCCTGTATCTACTAAAAACACAAAAATTAACCAGGTGTGGTGGCACATGCCTGTAATCCCAGCTACTCAGGAGGCTGAGGCAGGAGAGTCACTTGAAACCAGGAGGCAGAGGTTGCAGGGAGCCAAGATTCCACCACTGCACTCCATCCTGGGAGACAGAGCTAGACTCCATCTCAAAAAAAAAAAAGAATAGAGTTATTTTTCAATGAAACTAACTACCCCCAATTTTTCTGTTTTGCTTTGTTTTTCAAAAAATGCCACAAGTATGTACATTGAAATCAGTAATTGACAAACTGTCTTCTTGGTGACAAAAGATTCAGAAAATTTAGTTTCCAAAGATAAGAAAAGCACAAATGAAAAAAATAAATGTTGATACTCACGGACACAGAAGGTAGTATACGTCCATTGGCCATCAGAATTACAGGTAAGCATCTGATCGGAATGGGATCTGGCATAGCCAGGGCGGCATGTGTATTTCAGAGTAGTTCCAGTTTCAAAGTGTGTCTCAGTCAACGTAGTAATATTCACTGGGGCAGCAAACGATAAAGTGGGTGGAGGATCACAATTGCCTGGACACCAAAATGACAAGGAGCACCAAAAATTATACCTTGGGACACAGTGTCTTATTGTTTCTGTGGTATGATGTTTAGAGCAGGGATCATTCTTTTCACCTCTAGTCAAGAAAAATCGTAACTCCATTATACTCTCTGTTCAATACACCTAGTGAGTGATCAGTAATATATGTTTATTCACAAAAGATAATGACAATGATAACAATAAACAATAATGATAAAAGGCAGAATTTTTATCCCTTCTCTACTACACCTGGGATAATTTATCTGAAAAAGAAGAAAGACATGAACTTCACCAACCTATTGATTCCCCATATCTGCTGACTCAAATGCATCTGTGCAAAGTCAGAAGTCCCTGCAAGTTGCCTCAACAGAAACATATTATTGTATTAAAAATAACTTTACATAATATTGGTTGCCTCAGGGAAGAGAAACAGGGTGGCTGGGAAATGGGTAAAAATAACATTTTTAATCTATGTTTTTTTACACCTGTTTGATTTTGAATGATATGGAGGAAGAAGCAAGGAGCCCTTGAAGCATAAAAATCTTAACTTTGCTTTCTTTGCAAGAATTAAATACCAGGCTGATTTACTTTTTAAGCACCCCCTGAATAAACCCACAGGCAGTGAAAATTGTTTAGTCATAGTGATAGATAATATAGATCTGTTCAGGTTATGGTTGGGAGAGAAATTCTTTCCTGGAGAAATAAAAATTTAGGGGAAAATGTCTAGAACACTATTTCCTTTATGTGTAAAGCAAATTTCCCTAAGTTCTAGCCTGTCAAATAAACCACTTGTTGATGAAGCTGGGTCTCTACTAGAAACTCAGTCATCATTTTTTTTAGCCTTAAAAGTGAATGCACAGGTGATCTTGATTGTTTGTTGCCGATCTGGGCTTGTTTCCCACTACTCACCAAGAATAGCAGGCAACAGAGCAGCGACCAAGGTCATTTGGAAGAGAATTGCATCAGAGACTTTCCACAGCCTGGAGAAGGGCCAGGCTGCCATTTTCCCTTTTCTATGAAGAGCCCCAGATGGAGTTCTTGAGGGGCGCATGGCCTTCTGCTTCGCTGATTTTTTCTGCTGAAAGAACTCAATTTAATAAATAGTCATTGAATTCTCACTTGTCATAAAGCACTAGAATAAATGTTATGGGATCCATGTCTGCAAGGAAATGACAGCCTGGAGTGGAAACAAAACAACACAAACCCCTGAGCACAAATGTTGCAGCACAAGACAGTAAGGATTGGCCTCTGCAGAAGCTCTGTGTTCAGAAGAGAGATTGATTCCAAGTGGAGGGAGGGAGCGGGCTTTGCAGAGGAGACTGCGTCTGCACTAGGTATACTGAAGACATTGGAGAATGGATGCAGGGCATGTTGAGGGAACAATAGATAATACTCCAATTTGTCTAAGAGTCTGAGATGGGGAAGGGACAGTTTACAGATGTGTCTGAATGGGATGTAAAGGTCAAGTTTAGGAAGTGCATAGACTTTACTCCTTGCGGAATAAAAGTGCTTGTTTTTTATGTGAGTGTTTGTTTTTAAGCTGAGGAATGACACGATTATTATGCTTTAAGATCATTATGGCAGATGTGCACAAGACAGATTGAAGGGATTAGAGGAAAGAAACAGGGAGGTTGAGTGAGAAGACTTGCAATTGGCCAGATGATCTGAATAAAGAAATGGCAGAGGAGTTAGAGGAAAGGTACAAACATAAAACAAAACAAAACAAAACAAACAGGCAGGAAAATGATGGGATAGAAAGAGTTGAGTCGCCATATAGAAGTATTGGGAGTTCCTTGTGAGAACTATTGACAAAGGCAATAAACCATCAAGCAATTCGCAGTTTTGAAAAATGATCATACACACACACACACATATATGAAAAATATACGTGGTAAACGCACTTTTATTTTTAAATCAGACTATATAAAGATGTGTTTAAAGCAAAATTAGTAAGGACTTTTTTGTTCATTCTTCACCACCACTTCCCTTTCCCTTTGGAGAACACAATATATCCTAAGTTTGCATTAGAAAAAGTCCCTTTCCTTTGAGTAGATACTCAATAGTGGGAATGCTGGATCAAAGGGGAGTTCTATTTTTAGTTTCTTGAGAAATCTCTATACCATAAATCTATAAAAATAAAAAGAAATTAAAAAAAGAAATAGTGCTTATCTTCAAAGGAATATATGAAGTTAACCAAATTCACTCCTATCAAATAGTGAATTTCATCTTTTACTTTGACAGCTCTGTTAGATCCAGATGGCTGGCCACTCTCATGCATCCATAATTCATACAAAGCCCATATACATTTAGGTAAAGGGAGTCCCTTCAGTATTTCTCCCCAAGATGTTTCAGTCCCACATAATGTAGGACTGTCATGTTATGTAATGTACATCTAAGGTAATGTTCAGTCCCTCAACATAAAGCTGGTCTCAGTAATATGGGACAGTCTTACATAATGTAGGACTGAAACATCTTGGAGAGAAACTGTGTGGGAGAAGGGAAGTTGATAGTGCCCTTCATACTTTGTGGGATCTAATTTCTTCCTTGAGTAAAGACTTACATAAGCCTCTTATCTTTCTAAAACTCAGTTCTAATGAAGCCATCCCTCTACCTGTTGTCAGCTGTGGGACCCCATTCACACATGTCCTGTCCCATGAGGTCTATACATCCCCACCAGGGTAACTCTGCCAGTACGTAAATTCACCTAACGAGCAATTTACCAGCTGTAATCACTTACTGGAAATGTGTTCACAGACTTTGTACTGAATGAATCCAGGTGATCTAAAGAGGTTGGGAGGAGCCAGGACCAACATTCTGGGCCTTCATGCTTCCCCTTCTACCCAGTTTCCCCTTCTCTTTTCCCATTTTCCTCCTTCCTAACTCTACGCTCCTCTCTGCCCTCACAATCTTGTGAAGCTGGAGACAGCTGAGAGCCAGGCAGGGTGCATATCATGAAAACCACCTCACTCATCATCTGTGAAATGTGTAAAATGTGACAAATTTCTCCCACCCAATAAGATATGTTATGAACTATGAAAACTATGGGAAAAAGTTTCTTCAATTTTTGACAATGAGTAGATTTGTTGTGTTTATTGAATTTCAGTGAAATTGAAGAAAGAGATTAAAAATATCAGTGGGTTGGCAAAACAGAATCTGACTATGAAAAATCAAAAGGATAAGAGTATAAAGTGGAAATTTCCCATAGGAATTGTTGCAGTTGTTACTACATTCACAGGAAAAATACATGTGTTGAATATGTTCAGAAAAATATTTATGACTATATAAAAATACAACCATAAGATTAAATCATTAGCTTCAAGAAGTTGAACAAAAGTATCTTAAATGCTGCTAAAATATATATTCATTAGCTACAGTCAAAAAGAATATATTTATACTCATTGAATATTCAAAATGAATATTTTTTCTTTTTCATTTCTAAAATTATAATGGAGGTGTGATCTTACTATGTTGCCCAGGCTTGTCTCAAACTCCTGGCTTCAAGCAATTCTCCTGCCTCCCAAAGTGCTGGGATTACAGGCATAAGCCACCGTGCCTGGCCTCCAAAATGAATATTTCTTAAAACAATGTTAGGTAAATTGATACTTTGATAAATTCAACAAATTTATTTCTATGAACTGAGCCTTCAGGAACTGGCATTCACTCAATTGGCTTTGATGACTAACTTTTCAGTATTGTGGCCTGACCCCCTAGGCTCCAGTTGTCCTGGACAACCAGAATTCCTTATCATTCCCAGCACTTTCCTACCTCCCATTCCTGTCCACATCATCTACCCTCTCTCTTTTTCCTCTTTAATTCCCACTCATTCTGCCAGTCCCTTCTCCAGCATTCCCTCCTATCCAAGCAAGCCTCCACATACCAAGTACAATTTTGTATTTATAACCCTGATTCGGACTTGGTCTGTAACTCACATCTGAAGTCTGCCTTCACCACTAAACCACAAGATCCTTGAAATTACAGAGTATGCTCCCATTTATTTCTGCCCCACAGTAGCACCTAGCCTGTGCCTCATGAAGTTAAAGAGATCAAAAAATGTGCATTGAATTTAAATCCAAAGGCTCTAGTGATAAAATATGTTCCAAAGAAAAGTAGTACTGTGCCACATCCGCGTCTCCCCTTACGGTGTATGCTTTGTTAAGGACTGATTTTACCTGATTGTAAAGCAAGGCAAACACCTGTATTTTAATGTGAACAATGAGAACTGGCCCAAGAAATTTTACTCTAGGCTCTTCCATTCTTCAACCGAAGTCATCATATCATCAGCTAGTCAAGGGAGGACAGTGAAGGAGGGAAGGAGTAAGCAAAAACCAGTTCTCCTCCTTCCACAGGTTATGACAGGAGACACAGAAAAATGCAGACGCTACACTGTGATGAGGAAGTTGTTTCACTCCCTTTGCTTCAGCCTCACACCTAGGCCACGGCCACAGAGCTGGGGACAGAGGAGGACAGTGTGGCCAAGACCTTGGGCATGGGCTCTGGAGTCACACCCAGAACATATGAGTTGGCCTTCTGGTTCTACCACATGGGAACTGAGTCCCATGGGTAAAACACTCAGCTCCTCTAAGCCTCAGTTTCCTTTATTACAAAATAAAAAGGATAACTGTCATTGCATCTTGGAATTTCTGAGAGGGGCTTGGCATGGTGTGTGGACGGCACATAGTAAATATTCAAAAGAAATGATAGGGAAGAGTTTCATAGAATTGGCATTGGAATGTCACTCTGTCATAAGCCAAACTCCTAGACGTTAAAATACTATCATCATAATGATTTAAAATTGCACTAAATGGTTGCATCACCAGGGACTTTAATTATACCCCCAGTGCAGAGAAACATCCACTGAACTTCTGGCTAGAAGCCCTGGGTCTGGTCTCCACTGTGGCCTTTGGTACAGTGAGATCCAATGTGTCATGCAGAGCAGAGGGATGCTGGCACCCCTGGGGCTGTCCTGGGGCTTTGTCTTCCCTTGCCCTCAGCTGTCTTCCTGGAAGGAAGTCATCCACGTCCATGACTTTAATTACCATACATGAATCACCCACAGGCCAGGCACGGTGGCTCACGCCTGTAATCCCAGCACTTTGGGAGGCTGAGGCAGGCAGATCACGAGGTCAGGACTTCGAGACCAGCCTGACCAACACGGTAAAACTCCGTCCCTACTAAAAATACAAAAATTAGCCAGGTGTGGTGGTGCACACCTGTAATCCCAGCTACTCAGGAGGCTGAGGCAGGTTAATCGCTTGAACCCAGGAGGCGGAGGTTACAGTGAGCTGAAATCACACCACTGCGCTCCAGCCTGGGTGACAGAGAGACTCCAACTCAAAAATAAATAAATAAATAAATAAATAAATAAATAAATAAATAAATTGATCACCCACAGACCTCTGGGCCTAATTGTCTCTGGTTCATGCAAAAACTTCCATGCTCCATAAATTCAATTGTTAATAATTATTTTATTCTGTCTTATTCCTTCCTCAGTGTAAGTTTTAAGCTATTCAGGCTTGTCTTCTTTACTCTGGTTGCTAACTAGTTCAATTCTGGTGCTCAAATTAGGTCTTTCTAAAGGCAATGAAATAAATCTCTATAAAATGAAGGGAACTCTTTTCCTCTGCAGCTGCGAAAAAGCAGATGATAATCTACATGACAAAACTGACCTTGCAAATGTTTTTTCTAACAAAGGAGTCATTCCTGGATTTTAGAGATGGTTGCTCTGCCACATGACGGTAACTTTTAACCTTAGAAAAGTGTAATTCTGACTGGTTATCTTAGTGAATTTTTTTTTCTGGAATAATATTTAGATGAACATTTCTGTTTACTGGAAGTTATAAGTGCTTGTGAGTTTTCCTTGCCAAATCCAGAAATAATTATTACACTTTCCTCTTCACCTGCAACCTTGAAAGTAAACTAAAACTTTTGACTCTGTTAGATTTCTCATTTAATAAAAAAAAAAAAAAAAAAAAAAATTAGTTAAAATTCCCACGGTTCAAATCAGTATTTCCAATCACTTCATTTGTATCTCCCAGGCACCTTGAATTCAACATATTTCAAACTAAATTCACTATGTTCCTCCAACACTACTTAATATCTGTGCTTTCTGTCTCAGTGAAGGTGACAATCTCCACCCAGCCTCCCAGACTAGAAATCCAACTCATTATTGCCTCCTCTGTCTCACCTTCTTGCACTATTCAGAGTCGTCAAGTCCTGTCAAGTTGGTCATAGCAGCAGCACCAGAATCGGCCACTCTCTCGTACACTCCACTTCCATAGTCCAGGTTTAGGTTCCTATAATTCCCTTCCCCTCACTCTAGATCACTGCAAAAGCCTTCAAACATTTATAAGCCAGCTTCCATGTTGATGCCATTATGTCCCTAAAAAGCAATTTACATGTTGTCACTCTGCTTAAAAACTTTCATGGTTCCCAGTTTGCATAGGTTCCCATATCTGCCCCAATTTTCCCATCATTTCTCACTTAGAACACCATGCTTCAGTCTCAAGGAGACACTTACCCTTCCCCAAAGACATTCTGGGTTTTTTTGTTTGTGTGTGTGTGTGTGTGTGTGTGTGTGTGTGTGTTTTGTTGAGACTGGGTCTCGCTCTGTGTCACCCAGCCTGGAGTGAAGTGGTGCAATCACAGCTCACTGCAGCCTCAACCTCCTGGGCTCGAATGATGCTCCCACCTCAGTCTCCCCAGTAGCTGGGACCACAGGAGCGTGCCACCACACCCAGCTAATTTTTTAATTTTTTCTAAGGACAGGGGTCTCACTATGTTGCCCAAGCTGGTCTTGAACTCCCGGCCTCAAGTGAACCTCCCACCTTGGCCTCCCAAAGTGCTGGAATTATAGGCATGAGCCACCACACACAGCCAGGATTTTTTTGAAAAACATCTGCAAGCATTTGCAGTTAATGGCTCACATGCATTAATGCTCTTACCTCCAACTTCTCCTTTATTCACTATTCTTTTATTCACTATTCAGATCAAATGTCACTTCCTTGGTGAAGCATTGCCTGACTTCATCATGAGATGCCAATGTTTTCTGTTCTTCCAGTACTTGGCTAATACCTTAATTGAAACATTGCTTTGTATCATAACTGTCTATTTGCTTTTGCCTCC
Organism: Macaca mulatta; assembly: GCF_049350105.2. Lineage (NCBI taxonomy): Eukaryota > Metazoa > Chordata > Mammalia > Primates > Cercopithecidae > Macaca > Macaca mulatta. The sequence goes on along the minus strand of NC_133406.1, from coordinate 64,859,006 downwards.
TGAAATACACTGTGAATTCCTTGAAGACAAGGAAGGTGCTTATTCAACTTTCCATCTCTAACGTGGTATTGTAATTGATCTATACAATCCCGTGACTCCTTTGTTAGAACAAACATTTGCAAGGTCAGTTTTGTCACACAGATTATCACTGGCTTTTTTGCAGCTGCAGAGGAAGAGAAAAGAGTTCCTCCTTATTTTGCAGAGATTTCTTTCACTGCCTTTAGAAAGACCTAATTTGAGCACCAGAATTTAACTAGCTTAAAATTTATACGGAGGAAGGAATAAGACAGAATACATAACAATAAATCTAAAAGGAATGAAATTCAATTTAATTTATCTTTAGAATGAGAATGACTGTCTCACTGAGAACCAAATGAAATAATGTGTGTGGAATGCTTTGTCAGTTTTGAAGAGAGATAATACAGTGACTAGACTTCCCTAACAAACCATCAGGTTGCATCCTAACTCTTCTCCAACTACAGCGTTTGCAGTTCACCATAACTACTCCTGATGGTCCCTCAGCAGAAACCAGCTGGCCACAGAGTATGGGAATGGAGGCTAGAACTTGCGAGCTGAGAAGACCCAAGTTGGAGTTCCAGCAATACCACATACTAAGTCTGTGATCTTGAAGAAGCTATATCAGCTTCTTGAATATCAGTTTCCTCCATCTCTGAAATGATGACATTAAACCTAGATGAACAAATTCTGCAATTCTGTAACTGCTCACCGAAAAGCTGAGGCTACTCTAGCAAACGCTTTCATATTTCAAGGACATCATCTTTTAAATTCCTGCCGAAATGGAACCAACTCAAGAACTTCAGTCAGTATGCTGGGTCCCTTGTGAAAAATACTATTAGCACTTAGCAATGCAGTACAATTTGAGAGACACTGAAACAGCCTTTAGTCCTCAAATTTCTCCCTCCATGAGAAGTTACTTTTTAAATTAAGATATTTATTTCGTCTAACTTCCCCCTTTTAAAATGCAGATACCTTGTGAAAGGATAATATTTTTCTCCAGTCTCGGGCTGAGTGTCTTCCTCCTTACACCTAGGCTCTCAATTATATCATTTATAAACTTCAGAAAAAACTTGCTTCCACACTTTCCCACCCTTCTTAGAATCTCTTTTTGTTTTGTTTTTTTTGGCGGGGGGAGGGGGTTGTTTTTCGTTTTTTGTTTTGTTTTGTTTTTGAGATGGAGTTTCACTCTTGTTGCCCAAGCTGGAGTGCAATGGCATGATTTTGGCTCACCCCAACCTCCACCTCCCGGGTTCAAACTATCCTCCTGCCTCAGCCTCCCAAGTAACTGGGATTACAGACATATGCCACCATGCCTGGCTAATTTTGTATTTTTGGTAGAGACAGGGTTTCTCCATGTTGGTCAGGCTGGTCTCGAACTCCCAACCTCAGGCAATCCACCAGCCTCCCGAAGTGCTGGGATTACAGGCATGAGCCACCGCGCCCGGCCAAATCTCTTTATTTTTCTATCAGCTCCTTTATTCTGTGCTCATACCACATTCAAACATATCTCTAAGCTTAATGCCAACCTTCCTTGATGCTTCTGCCTCTTCTGTAGTCTAGTTTTTATTCTCTTGGTGTTACCATATTTAGAGATAGAATGGGATTCAGCAAAGAGACAAGTGGTTGAAGAATTAAAATGAGGACCAGAATGGTACTGTATCCTGGTCAACCAAGGAAGAAGAGAATTTCAAGAAGGAAGGGTTATCAGCATCATCAAATTAAGAAAGTAAAGAAGGTGAGGATGACTAAGCCTGCTAGCTTCAGAGACCAACTGGAGGCTGGCCAGTGTCCTCCTTATTACCAAATCTAAACATCTTTGCTGTCAATGGTGGAGGAGATTTGGAGTGGTTAATCAAATCTCAGAAAAAAAGAAATGGCCCCAGTTTTCAGAATGTAGACTACGAGAAGCAGGCTTCCTGTGAACCCTTTGAAAACTCTGGTTGACCCCTTGCCTCAACTCTCTGATGTGGGAAGATGGTGAAAGATCAACCAACCAACCACTACACCTGTTTTTTTAGATACAGTAACAAGAGCAACACCTTACACCTCTTCTTCTTTAGCTTATTTTATTAGAATGCAATATTATTCCTCCATTTATAATTTTCAGATGGAGTTAAAGTACTTTTCAAGTCATACATCCCCCTAATATAGTGATCCTGAAAAGATTTCTGCTGAAAACACCTCCAAGCTTTTGTCTCTGTTTTATCCTTCTAATCCTGCACTCCTTAAAGGGGCAAACCACCAGCCTTTCCTCCAAGCTACCCCAAGGGTTTAGTAGTCCACCGACCTTTGGTAGTTAAGGAAGAGCAGAAGACTCTGTGATGATATCTTGGATAGTTTCTCAAAGAAGAAAACTGATTTGATCTATGTAGTCCTGGTTCCTGCCCAGATCAGAGTTTATCATAATACCCTGAAGTTGATTGGTAATTGCTCCACCAAAAAGTCCCTGAATGTCAACCATACAGTTGGCTGGTCAGGGATGGCTGGATGGAAATAGATGGGCAGAAACTTTTGATAGGCCCAATGAATGATTAACAGCAGAAATAAAGCAGCACTGTTTACCTAAGCTCCTTCCTCTTTGCTAGTCCTCATTCTTCATAACATGTTGCAATCGTTTATTTTCTCCTTTGCCAACCATTTCCCCTAAGTGGAAAGGTAATTGAAGCCAGAATTCTTTTTTCTTTTCGTAAACACACAAGGGTTGTGCAAGTCACAGTCCAGCTAGCCTGGAAACCTTAGATACTGCGAGGTTCAGACAGGCTCCGCAAAAATGATCCACTTTCCATGACACTAGGTCCAGTAGGTTTTCCTGGAGTTTGAGAACTGATATTCTTGCCCAGAGCTTGTCTCTGTCTCACCCCAAGGAATTACAAAAGGTGGGGAATTTATCAAACATGTATTGGGTTTCCACTATGTGCTGAGTTATCTAGAACATATTCAGAGTTAAGCAAACGTTAACTACTACTACATGTCAGGCACCAGAGGGTCTCCAGAAATTGATCTATCCAGTGTGCTCAGAAGAACACAATGAAGGACCAGCCGTGTTTCTTCTCACATAGATCTAAAAAGACCACAAGCACTGACATTGTCCAATTAAGCTACTAATCCTCAAGGTTAAGATTTGTGTGCTCAGAAGACTTATTAAAAGGCTATTCTTTCTGAGAACTTCACTTTTTCTGTAATAAATATAAAAGACCAAGAAGAGTTTCCGAAAAGGAGCTAAACTACAACAGGTTGAGTTAATCAAGGAAGTTTTTACAGAAGATGTGACATTTGCGTAAAAGGTAGAAATTATTAGATAAAAGTGGTAAGGATATTAGACGTAAAGAAACCATGCACTATGTCACCAAGGTGAGACGCTGATTTGACAAGAATGAACATAGAGGAGGATTCCAGATTGCACAGTCTTGAGCACTAAATTGGAAGAAATACCACCTTTAAAGCTGCTATTTCTTTAAAGTACCGTTTCCCAATGTACTGAAGTCCTTTCGTTTACTTTCCACAGTGACACTTGCAGATTTTTCTCTCCAGATCACCAAATTGTCACATTCCCTCTCAGCAGATGCTCTTACCTCCTACTTTACTAAAAATCATTCTACCTTAGCTTTATCAGTGTCAAATTTTCCCTCCTATTCACTCCTCATTCAGAGGAGAGTTGTTTCTTCTCTTCCTGCCTCATTTTCAATGCATCTCTCATCCTGAAATGTCCCTTCAATTTTGCCAATACTGTAAATTCCACTTTTCTTCTTTAGTGTGATGCTCAACTTCTCAAAGGTATGGTTTATTCTACCTGCCTGTTCTTCCTTATTCATCACTCCACCTGTTGCTTTCCCATCTGGCTTCTACCCACTCTTCTACTGACATGTCTCTCTGAGGCATGCCCTTAGGTCCAAGTCCAAAATACCTTTAATTCATTTCTTATGATCTGTCTGCAGCCTTTGTCACTGCTGATCATTTCCTTTCTGAAACTCTTCTCCTTTGGCTTCCATGACACTAAATTTTCCTGATTCCTTTAACTTAATTGATTTCTCTTTCTTAGTTATTGTTACCTCCTCTTCCTCCTTCTCATTCCTAAATATAGATATATCTCAGGCTCTTCTTTTAAAAAAAAATTATCTTCGCAATTTTAATGATCTTGCTTTCTGTCACAGCTTTGACTATTACCAGTAAGAAGACTAGCCAGCACTACATTATTTCTGATTACTCTCCCAAACTCAAGACTTACTTTCTTGGGTCTATTTATTGCCCACTGGACATCTTACAAGCACTTTACCCTCAGCACATCCGAAGAGGAATTTCTCATTTCCTGCAAACAAGCTTCACTTTCTGACCCCAACTTTTTCTGACCTCTGGTTCTCAGGAATAAAATTTCAGATTCACTTTTGAACTCCTCCTCTCCCTCACCCTTCAATGTTTGATTAGTTGGCAGGTTGTTTTGATACGAGTTTTGCAATACCTCTCGTGTCTGCTGCTTCTTTTTCATTTCCGCTGCCATCAAACCAGTTCGGGTTGATAGTGCCTCCGGTATGGACTATTGTAGGAGTCCTTTCATTGGTTTCTCTTAGTTCTTTTCCCTCATCAACCAGTAACACAACATTGTGAGAGAAATCTTTCTTTATGTTCTGTCCTTATTACTTCCTTGTTTGAAAGGTTTCCATGTCTCCATGGTCTGACTGCCAAAAAACAAGTGTATATTATCTGCCTACCAAAAGCAAGTGTATATTCTCTGGCATGTCATTTAAAACCCTCCATAAACTGACTTTGACTTATCTTTCCAGCCACCTTCTCTCACCAATTTCCATGCTTCATCTAGGCCAGTCCAGGCTATGTGCAAGTTCCTAAACATATCCCATTTTTTCTGCCTCTGTGCAGTGCCTTCTAAAATTATTATTAGAAATTCATTTTACAATGTTAAAAAGCTTTAAGAGAATAAACACGTATAATTTTACATTCTAAGACAATTGTTTTTATCTGTGCATATTATTGTCTAGTCCTTTCCCACAAGAATAAAGGTTTTACATAAATGCAATCGTAAGCCCTTATTAAATATTCTATTTTTACTTAAGATTATATTTTTAAGATTTTCTACTTCCTCATATTTATCACCGTATAAGTCTGCATTACATTTGAAGTACCAAATTTATTCAAAATTTTCCTAAGAGTAGACATTTCAAATGCTTGTAAGGTCCTCCTAGATAGACAATATATATAAATAAGAAGTAGCTTCAATTTCAAATCATTTTGCTCCAGTTAGATTAATCCTAGGAATGAATTTACTTGGTTAAAAGTCTTATTATTGGCCAGGCGTGGTGGCTTACACTTGTAATCCCTGCACTTTGGGAGGCTGAGGCTGGCAGATCACCTAAGGTCAGGAGTTTGAGACCAGCCTGACCAACATAGAGAAACCCTGTCTCTACTAAAAATACAAAATTAGCCAGGCGTGGTGGTGCGTGCCTGTAATCCCAGCTACTCAGGAGGCTAAGGCAAGAGAATTGCTTGAACCCAGGAGGTGAAGGTTGTGGTGAGCTGAGATGGCGCCATTGCACTCTAGCCTGGGCAACAAGAGCGAAACTCTACCTCAAAAAAAAAAAAAAAAAAAAAAAAATCTTATTATTGTCTTACTCCATTTCTCAAATATTCTTTCCATCAGGAATGAACTCCTTAATCTTTGTCTCCAGTTCTCACTCACTTTTGAAGGCCCAAATAACTGTGACTTCTTCCTTGACGATATTCTTGCCTCCTCCTCCCAGACAGAAGTGAACCTCCTCTCATCTGAGCTCTCATAGCCCACTGTAGTCTGAAAAATGTTTAGTTCATTCTAACCACTCTAAAATAATGCTATGTGTGTACATGTCTTGTGTCTACTAGTAGACTCCGGAGTACTCAAGAGTCCATCTTTTATTCCCATTCATAACTCTACCTAGCAATTTTCCATTATTTCAAGCTGGCTTATATATTTTGGTTGCATTTTATCCAGATATCATATGTATTCCAGGTAGCAGTCAGAAAGAGAGGTGGGAGAAGCTTGTCACACCAGCTCAGTATGACATCTTGATTGAAAGCCTTAGGATTCTTATTCCTTCTTCTACCCTCTAAAAAAGGACAATTTAAGTAAAAAACTGTTTAAAATTTTTGTTTCTAAAAAAGAGAAGAAAAATATATTCACTTGTGTTGCACCATCTCTAATCTACCATGCAGGACGAAGTTTCATTCAAGAGGCAGTAAGCGATTTTCCTGCAGAAGATTTGGAAACCTGTTTCCATAAGCCAGATGTGGGCAAGACTGGGAGGAGAGTTTGGGTCTTAGCTCCCCTTCTGTCCCAATGGGTCATTTTTAAGGATGTAACTATTCCAAGCATCTTTTCCAAAATGGAAGGTTAATTTTTGCCTCATAAGTTGCAGTTAGTTTTGGTTTCCTAATTCATGGTCTCGTGTTAAAAGATGGGGTACCCTCTTGGTTGAGATCAGAGTTTCCCCACTCTCCTTACAGACTGGAAATTAAGGCCTCTATGCTCCAACAATATGTTGCTAATTCTGGCCTTAGACAACCGCTACATTTGGCCTTTTCACATTCTGAGAACCACACACACACACACACACACACACACACACACACACACGGTGCATTATACAACTGCAGTTGGCAATTTCAGCCCAATAAGAGGTACATCTGAAACCAATTTCAGAACCAAGAAGAAATTTTATTCATAGGTTTATTTCTATTACATCTGCTCAGCTGCAGTGTTACAACAATTTTGCCTTCAACTCAGCTTTCTTTAGCTCCAGAGAATATTTTAGCTCCTCCATTGTCATGCCACTTTCCTTTAATTGTTGCATAAAGTTCTCTATGGCTTCGCAGAGGTTCTTACGCTCCTGAAAGGCAAGCTGAAGAAAGAAAATATTTTACAAGTTACAACATAAGGACTGAGACCCGGCTATATACTCTGAAGCCAGTGAGCAGCAGTTAGCTCTCTGAATGGGGGCTCAGAACCAGGCTAGCTTAAGTAAAGATTTGGGTTTTCAACATGATGAATCATTTATATCTTCTGGCTTAAATATGCTTATTAATACTATCCCAGTAATAAAGATGAACTAAAAGAAGAATCTCAATGTAAATGGATCTGTTCAGTGTTGTTTGTTTAGTGTTGGAGCCTAGAAAGATTTTAGAGACTTTTCCAATTCTCATGCATTGTGCTTATGTGCCTTGCCCTATAACAGGGATGCCCAACCCCAGGGCCACAGACCAGTACCAGTCCATGATCTATTAGGAACTGGGTCACACAGCAGAAAGTGAGCAGTGGGCAGGCAAGCAAAACTTCAGCTGTATTTATAGCCACTCTCCCTCGCTCACATTGCTGCCTGAACTCCACCTCCTGTCAGGTCAGCGGTGGCATTAGATCCTCCTAAGAGCGTGAACCCTATTGTGAACTGCTCATGCGAGGGATCTAGGTTGACCCCTCTATGAGAATCTAATGCCTGATGATCTGTCACTGTCTCCCATCACTCCCAGATGAGAATCTAATGCCTGATGATCTGTCACTGTCTCCCATCACTCCCAGATAAGAATCTAATGCCTGATAATCTGTCACTGTCTCCCACCACTCCTAACTAGATGAGACCCTCTAGTTGCAGGAAACAAGTTCAGGGCTCCCACTGATTCTACATTATGGTGAGTTGTATAATCATTTTATTATGCATTATAATGTAATAATAATAGAAATAAAGTACATAATAAATGTAATGCACCTGAATCATCCCCAAACCATCCCCACTCTCCCCACCCCCATCCGTGGAAAAGTCATCTTCCATGATACCCATCCCTGGTGTCAAAAATGTTGGGGATCACTGGTGTATAAGGCACGTGAGACAACAACTTCTACCAACAGGGTCTCATGAGGTATTTGTGATGATGGTGGCGAATGGGAACTTCCAACTTCCATTTACAAAAATGTGAGCTAATAGTTTGTGAGCCCCTTCTATAGCCAGGCCAAGGCCAACCCATTCAAAAACAAAATATCCCACATTAAACAGATATATACGGAGCATATGCCAGGAGTGATGCCAGGTCCTGGAGATCCAGCTGTGAACAAGATAGACACAAGCCACCTACTTACAAGTGCTTTCTCATACTCCGGTTTGGGAGCTTCCTGGATCAATTTGCAGACTGGAAGTGCACTGCTCCACTCCCCATCAATGCACTGCTGCTTCTGCATGCCCACTAAGTAGTACCTGAACCGAAATTAGAACAAGGCTTAGCTTTTCCACTTTCTGAATTGGGTAATGGAGACTGGTTTTGTGTAGTTGTTTTTCAGTATTTCATGCTGTGATGGAATCCACCTCCCCGCCCTTGAGCCTCAATGCATGCTTATCTTGGTATTTCAAAGCAGTTCAAAGTAAAACCATTCTCCTGGAGGTGGGGAGGACCCAAGTGAAGAGTCAACCCATAAAACATAGAGAAGTGAGAGATTCTGAATGAGGTATTTACACACACAGGTTTTGGGTGGGGAGAGTGATAGAAGCACTTTATCATTCAATAACCTAAAAAGGCATCTGGCATCTAAGCTCTAGACAGGAGTAGAAAGTGAGAAACAGCCTGCAAATAAATCTCAGCGAAGGGGCTGAAAAGGAGCAATAGCTTTTAATCAGAAAAACATGAGAGTTGCCTGCAAAGTGCATTGAAGGTATATAATGAGATTGAAATGCCAGTGAGGCCACATGACTCTGAGTTAATTAGGGGGCTTTAAGGGTCTATACACTAAGTCTTTATATTTTTGCACTTCCGTATTTGTTTTTTAGCATTTATATTCTCTGAATTTTTTTTTTTTTTTTTTTTTTTTTTTTTTTTTTTTTAGAAAAACGTACATTTTAGGCCAGGCATGGTGATTCGTGTTTGTAATTCCAGCACTTTGGGAAACCAAGGTGGGAGGATCACTGGAGCTCAGGAGTTCAAGACCAGCCTGGGCAACATAGGGAGACCCCATCTCTACAAAATCCTTAAAAAATTAGCCAAGCATGGTGGTCCATGCCTGTAGTCCCAGCTATTAGAGAAGCTGAGGTGGGAGGATCACGTGAGCCTAGGAGGCAGAGGTTGCAGTGAGCTATGAGTACACCACTGCACTCCAACCTGGGTGACAGAGGGAGACACTGTCTCAAAAACAACAACCAAAAAAAAAAAAAAAAAAAAAAAACCCATACATTTAATTTATTTATTTATTTAGTTTTAAAACAGAGTATCACTTCTCCACCCAGGTTGAAGTGCAGTGGCACCATCTAGGCTCACGGCAACCTCCACCTCCTGGGTTCAAGCAATTCTCATGCCTCAGCCTCCTGAGTAGCTGGGATTACAGGAACGCACCACCATGCCCAGCTAATTTTTTTATTTTTAGTAGAGACGAGGGTTTTGCCCTGTTGGCCAGGGCTGGTCTTGATCTCCTGACCTCAAGCAATCCACCCACCTTGGCATCTCAAAGTGCTGGGATTACAGGTGTCAGCCACCACGCCCAGCCAAACCCATACATTTTAAATAATTTACCTTGTCTTGGTAGAGGGAAAAAAGAGATACTTGCACTGGGGTAAGTAGGATACTTTAGTAGGATCAGTCTGTCTTCTAGGGATTGAGGAGAGCTAGCAGAGGGCCAAAGCAGCTCTCAAAATCAGAATGAGCTCAGAATCCTGCAGCAGTAGGAAATCAGATGACCAGGTGGACACAGGCTGGGTTATTCCCAAAAACAATGCTGCCAAGGGGCAAGATCTGGCACTTGACAAGCTGTGTTCACTTACCTGTCTTTACAGTAATAACTAATGGTGGATCCTAAGGTGAAATTATCTCCTTTAAAATAGCCGTGAGCTGGATTCCCAGGAGGGTCACAGTCCCCTGACAGAAAGGAGTATAGAAGTGACAGCTGTGAGGGCCAGGCATGCTCAATGAACAGCACCCCTAATTGCAGCTGTTTATGCCAGCACCTGATGTCCTCAGAGCAACACCTGTGAGATCTTGAAACATGTTCTTCATTCATTTCCTTCTCTTCTAAATCATATTTGTCCATGGGAAAGAGCTTTCCCCCAGCTTATCTTCTAAGTTAGTAGGGATTTGGGAGTATTATCTGACTAGCAGGAGCTCAGGGAAAGAAATTTTAAGTTATAGAGAAGCTAATCATTAACATACAAGAAAATAAAAATTGGGCCATAGGTGAAGGCTGAAGAAATAACTCCATGAGAGAGGAGATGAAGTGTGTGAGCTCAAATGGAAGCTGACATCCCCTGGATAAGAGTTGAGAAGCATGAGTGTATTAGTCCATCTCACATTGTGATAAAGAAATACCTGAGACTGGGTAATTTATAAAGAAAAGAGGTTTAACTGGCTCATGTTTCTGCAAGAAGCATGGTGCTGGCATCTGCTCAGCTTCTGGGGAGGCCTCAGGAAACTTACAATCATGGCAGAAGGCAAAGGGGGAGCAAGGCATCTCACATAACTGGAGCAGGAACAAGAGAGAGAGGGAGGAGGTGCTACACACTTTTAAACAACCAGATCTCATGAGAACTCACTCGCTGTCACGAGGACGGTACCTAGGGAGATGGTGCTAGACCATTCATGAGAAATCCACCTGCATGATCCAGTCACTTCCCACCAAGCCCCACCTCCAACACTGGAGATTACAATTCAATATGAGATTTGAGCAGGAACACACATCCAAACTATATCAAGGAGAGTATCAGAAAAAGGGGAGAAGGTGGGAGCAGGAGCTCACACCTGTAATCCCAGCACTTTGGGAGGCCGAAGTGGGTGGATTATCTCAGGTCAGGAGTTTGAGACCAGCCTGCCCAACATGGTGAAACCTAGTCTCTACTAAAAATACAAAAATTAGCCCAGCATGGGTGAGTGCCTGTAATCCCAGCTACTTGGGAGGCTGAGGCACAAGAATCGCTTGAACCTGGGAGGTGGAGGTTGCAGTGAGCCAAGATCGTGCCACTGTACTCCAGCCTGGGCAACAGAACAAGACTCTGTCTCAAAAGAAAAAGACATAGGGAAGAACATGGCTGGAAGGGAAGAGAACGAGTCTGTGGAACTGTGGAAAGAAAGCAGGATGACGTATTAGGAGTTGTGAGTCTTGATACTGACTCTTCCACTAGCTATGTAGCACTAAAGCCATTTTGCACCTCTTGGCTTCCTTCCTAATATTACAGATAAGCAGGTTAAATAATGTCATCTCTAAGGTCCCAGTCAGCTCTGAGACCACAGGACACTAAACATGTCGATCAAAAATAGTGGCTAACAATGATTATGTAGGTGTATATTTACTGAAAAATAAAAGTCTTCTAAACAAATCGTTGAATAAAAACAGCAGATCATGAAAGAGCGTATATAATATTATTTTTGTAAATCATGGTCACACAAACATAAGCACAGAAAAAAAGTATGTAAAGGTATATGCCAAAGTACTTAATGCCCTTATCCTTAGATGGTAGGTAATTGGTCTCATCTTTTATTTTCTATATTTTTCTACAACAAAGGTGTATTAATATTACCTATTCAGTTAATACACTGTAATTTTTTTAAAGCTCAAAGACTGAGCTCAAAGGCTGAATAGAGGAAAGCAAGAAGAATTTCCAGGAGTTGTTCGGGGGATTCCAGTCCACCAGAGTTCTGGTAACTTTTATGAGTACAATTTTGAATGAAAGGAAACGATGTGGTAAACAGAAAGAATAAACAGAAAGAATCTGGTTTATTCAGAAACCTAGGGAGCTCATCCTAGATTTAGATAATGAAGTGACATAAAAAGACAGGGATTCTGTGGTTAAGAGCTAGAATAGAAACTACTGAATTAAAATAGAGTAAAACAGAAAATATTTGGAAGAAATAAGGAAATACTTGAAACTTGTGTCAAGCTAATGACATAAAATGATATTATATGCATGTAATTTAACTGTATATATAATAGTATGTGTATGCACGTTTTAAGTAACCCCAAATACCCTCATGTAAGAGCATATATAGTTTGTGCTCTTAAACTGTCTGTCTTTATTATTTCTTTCTTTCTTTCTTTCTTTCTTTTAGAGACAGGCCTCACTATGTTGTCTAGGCTGGCCTCAAATTTCCGGACTCAAGCTATCCTCCTGCCTTAGCTTCCCAAGTAGCTGAGACTAGCTGGGACTTCAGGTGTGCACTACCATGCCTGGCTTTTATTATTTTAGTAGCTACCTTCAAAATACATCCAAATAGTGATAGCACTTTACACTCTTACTGACATAAATGGTTATTTCCTCAGATCATGAATGATATTAAATTAAATCCATCTTTTCATTTTTTGCTAATCTGCTCAATAAAAGATGTATATCTAATTTTAATTTCCAGTTCTGTAATCATTTGTAATGTTCAATATCCGTTCATATAATCAGGAAATAGAAGTGCTGTTTAGGGCCATTCTTTTGGAATTTCTGTCCTTACCTAACTTTGCTTATTTTCTATTGGGTTGTTTATTCCTTACTGATCTCTAGGGGATCTTTGTTTGTTAAAAATATTAACTCTTTAACCATCAAATATGTTGCAAATACTTGATTCAAGTCTGTTATCTTTTAACTTTTATGATGTCTTTTAGTATGTAGAAGTTTTTCTTTTAAAAATTTAACTAAATCTGCCCATTTTCTTCCTTTATGACTTCTGAGTTTTATGAAACTGCTTAGGAAGGCTTTCCCCATCCCAGAGCAATAAATATATTATCTCATGCTTTCTTTTAATGATTTAATAATTTTGCTTTTTATAGTTATATATTTAAAATACATTTGGAATGTATTATGAATATGGTGTGAACTAGAGCCCTAACTTTGTCTTCTTCCAAATAGATAATTATTCCGTTATCATTGAATAGACTTTTCCTCCTGACTTAATCTGTTCTACTTATCTGTACCCATACTTTGCTATTTTAATGACATATAATTTGTAGTACCTACAGTTTGCCATTTTAATGCTATTGTGCTCATAGTAACTTTGTAGTACATTTTACTATCTAATATGGCAAGTATTCCTTTCCCTTTGATCCAGTCAAATATATACATCATTCATCATTTTCCCAAAAATATTTATAATGTTAGATATCTACCTTACCAGAGGAGATTCTTTAATTAATGTTTTTTTTCATATTTTTGAATTTAAAATTCTGGTAGGCATTGCATTATAATTACTAAGTCTGCCCATCCAGGATCACGCATGTCTTTTCTTTCATTCAGGTCTTGTTTTTTATCTTCCAGTAAATTTTCATATAGATTTTGTGAATAGAATTATTTTTACATTTCAAATTCAACTAATAATTATTAATAGAAAATAAAAACATTGATTTTTTTCAATATTTATTTTGTATCCAAGTATGTATTAAATATTTTGGTAGAATTTCTTGGATATTTGAAGTATATTCTGCAAATAATGGCATCCTGTGATCCAGCAATCATTTTAGGAATCTATCCTATAGAAATAACATAGTAGCTGGGCACGGTGGCTCACACCTGTAATCCCAGCACTTTGGGAGGCCGAGGTGGGTGGATCACAAGATTAGGAGTTTGAGACCAGTCTGGCCAAGATGGTGAAACCCTGTCTCTACTAAAAATACAAAAATTAGCCAGGCATGGTGGCAGACACCTGTAACCCGGCTAGTCGGGAGGCTGAGGCAGGAGAACCACTAGAACGTGGGCAATAGAGGTTACAGTGAGCCAAGATCACACCACTGCACTGTGGCCTGGGCAACAGAGCAAGACTCCATCTCAAAAAAAAAAAAGAAAGAAAGAAAGAAAGAAATAACAACGTACACGTAAGAATATGTGAGTGTATAAAATACTCATTTCAGCATTGTTCCTAACAGGAAAAATGTTAAAATAATATGAGAGCCATATAATAAATTATGACATACACATATGCAGTTATTAAATAGTGGGCAATAGAGCTATATGGACTGGTCTGGGAAAATGGCCATGTACGTAGTTACATGAAGAAAAGCAATTTAAAAATATATATAGTAAGTCCCATTTCTATAGGTATATTCATATATATACATACAAAATGGCACTTAATGCTTATTTAATTTAAATATTTCATTTGTGTGTGTTTGTTTTAAATGTCTGTATAAACATAAGAAAAAGTCATGAAATAAACACACCTAACTTACTAACTCTGAAAGATATGAATTGTAGTGATAGAAAGAGGGTCTTTAGCCTCTTGTAGATAATTTTGCAATAGATGAGTTATGATCTTTTCCCCCTGTTTTGTGTTGACTTTTCAAACAAAGACCTTAAATCACTGTCTTGAAAATGAAAAATAAAATAGTCAATGCTCCAAACTACCCTGCATTAGACCTAGTAGGACAGGACCCCTATTTGAGAAGGAAAAAAGTATGCTTTGGATGCTGTTCACTGCAATGGAATGTATTCTCTTGAAGTGAGATTTGGTTCTATGAGCTCCACTCGTTTCATGGCTGTCTGCTAGATCTTAAGCCCGTCCCTGATACAAAAAAAGAGAAAAGCATCCCAGGGATATGGCAAATGTCTAAGTTTACACTACTAATCAGTATTTTGGGGATTCTTGATGGCTTCTCTTATACTTACTACTTTTGCAGATGGGAAAGGGAGGTGCCCAGGTGTGGTCCTCTAGACACTGGCTCCAATTGCTTCCCTTGAGGATGTAGTGGTCAATGCACTTAAATGTGATTTTGTCACTTACATTCGCAGGCCCTGAAGTACTGAACTCGCCATTCACCAGCACAGGATCAGGACAGTGGCCCACTGAAGAAGAAAATAAGCAATAATCTGAAAGGGCAAGGCTGAAGGCCAACAAAGCAAAGGCCAGACTTCCTCAGTCTTCAGTGAGAAAACAGCAAATTAGAGCTAATACTGCACATTTTTAATTGGGTGAAGTACCTGGTACTGCCATATCAATGCAGAATGAAAAAAAAGAGGAGATCGACCTAAGTACTTTTAAAAAGAGCTTTGTCATGCACAAGAACAACATGAATTGGCAACTGAAAGTAATTAATTACATAACTGAAAGTTACCAATAGTATGTTTATTGTACTGTTATATTAAGCATGGCTCAAAATTCATGAGCCTATGTTTGAGGCAAGTATTTCCTTCCCTTTCATCCAGCCAAATATACACTTACTTAGCATTTTTTATTTTGTTGTGCTTTTTCCCATGGCATGGAAAAAAACAGGAAAGAATGCACGGGGATATGAGTTTGGTTATATGAATGAAGGATCATAATATCGGTGTGCTCTACTCTAGGTATACAAGAGAACTATGCAACTATTCTTTTAAAAACTACTAGTAACAAATAGAATATGGATTAATTATTCCCCATCTCCACAGAGGATATCAGAAATGGGTTTTGTGACCTTGAGCGAATCAGCTGGATCTCAATTATCACATTGGTAAACTGAGAATACAAACTATTCCCAGTTCAAAAGTTATATGATAGGTGAAATAAAATGATATGATGTACTTCCTTCAAAATAATAAAGTGAGGATATACATGAAACAAGATTAGTCTTGTGTGGATAATTGATGAAATTATGTGATGAATCTCTATGAGTGAATTTGACTCTTCTGTCTTTTGTATACATTTTAAATTTTCCATAACATAAACATTTTTAAAGCAATATAAAGTTAAACAAATTACAGCAAAAAAAATTAGTTCTAATATCTGGAAGAAATTATTTCTTTCCCATAGAGGGAATTGATTCTATTAATTCAACTAAATTAATACTGATCAAGATCTGATCATGGAGCTTCCAAGAGAAGCTCTTCCACTAGAGTGCTTTAAAAGAGGTTTTCTAGTAATTGAGAATTTTTGTTTTCTTATAAAGTTTTACCATGGCCTATAGGAAGTAGGATGTGAAGGAGTAAAACAGGATATCAATATGGGCAAAGATACAGAAAGATCTAACTTACAGCGGCACTCAGTAGTGGTGTTATCCCACTCCTTAGAGGCATTGCAAAAAACGGTCTTCTTTCCTACCAGGTGGTAGCCTTTGATACAAACATAAGTCCCCAGAATCTGTCCTTCCACCTCCTTTGCGATAAATACGCTATTATTCACTGGAGGAAGTTCTGGACAGTGCTCTGCTGGAAGGAAGAAGAAAACAGATCCACTTGGCATATCATGTGCTGTCAGGGAGCCCTTATTAGATCTCCCCATCCTCGTGTCTTTTTGCTGGATTATTGATCCTGATTCCTGTACTCTTCCATGTCCATGTACATCCATGTCCTTCCCTTCCAACGGATTTCCAAAGGTTTCTTTTTTTGTTTTTGTTTTGTTTTGTTTTGTTTTGTTTTTTGAGATGGAGTCTCACTCTGTCACCCAGGCTGGAGTGCAGTGGCACGATCTCGGCTCACTGCAAACTCTGCCTCCTGGGTTCACACCCATTCTCCTGCCTCAGCTTCCCAAATAGCTGGGACTACAGGGGCCCAGCACCACGACTGGCTGATTTTTTTGTATTTTTAGCAGAGACGGAGTTTCACCGTGTTAGCCAGGATGGTCTCAATCTCCTGACCTCGTGATCCACCCACCTCGGTCTCCCAAAGTTCTGGGATTATAGGCGTGAGCCACTGCACCCGGCCAGATTCCCAAAGTTTTATTTCCAAAAGTATAACAGGAATCTTCCTCAAATTTCAGCCACAAGTTATCCACTTCTAAACAAATAGTCCCCTACCCAAATAGCGGTCCTGGAGTTTATAACAAGTAAGACCTCCCAGGATTTTGAAATTGGTACTCTTTTTGCTCCCAGAACAGAAAGGGAAAGTAAACAGTAACCACCCACTTCAGAGATCAGGGTCATCATTAAATGTATAGTAAGCTCCTATTGAGTGCAGAGCATTAGGCCAATTTGAGACTTTTTCAACAGAAGAATAAATATTAGAAATGTAAACTTCCTTAAAGCTCTACACAGAGTTCCTCTAAACCCCGCAAACTGACACCAAATGCCTGGTAAGCTGAGTTGAAGGAAAGCATACGTACCATCTGAAGCAGAAACCCACCGTGCAACCATAAGACAGCAAGCACACCAAAAAAACATCTGGTGATCAAAGTCCTCACCCCAGGCTGGAGTTTACCCAGCCCAGACACCTGGTTTGAAAAACAAAATAGATCTTCTAACACTGCTTAAGATCAGCCCAACCACCTCCTTTCTAGAGAAGAGGTTATATTGATTTCCCCTCCCTGAAGAAAATGTAAAGAAAAAATCTTACGACAGGAAATCAGAACAGTTGTAGGGAAGCTGGCATAGAGAGGAACTACAAAAATACAAAGGGATGACAAAAGAGCTGCCGGGTTTAAAACTCAGTTTCAGAAATTTCCTGGTTTCTGGGAATGCAAATCCATTTGACCAGTCTTTTCGAACTACAGGCTTATCCTTCCCCAACAAACGTGGGCCAAATGGTCTTGCCATGACCTTGACTTCTGTCAATATTTGCCAATGTTTACAGTCCACCTTTGGTAACTCTGACCAGCACTGGAGAAAGAGAACAGGCTGTCAATCCCTGATTCTTGCCCAGGTAGGACCCAATTTTGAATGCTACCTCATCCTCCTTTCCTGAATACCAGATATCCTAAGGCTGTAAGCGGCACCGAAGACAGAAAGCTCAAGGAAGTAAACTAACCTTACCTGTCTGTCCCTCCAGAGCTATGGCTTCCCAGGAAGGAGCTGGTCTTAACTGACTCCAAACCTGAGTGCTCCAAAGTCCTGCAGTGACCCATTGTCCTCGCTTGCCAGGCCCGTACCCAGGCTTCCTACTTGGTGGCTCTTCCAGGGACAGGATTTGGCCTGAGTCCAGAGTTAACCAAATGAGTAAAGAGAGAGGTGAGGGGAATGCTTTGGTCTCAGGAATTAAGGCATGTAAAATTGTTTTGAGGGCTCCCATATCATCTTGCTTATGACTACTAGAACACTTCGTTGGTTCTCCGTGCTCCAATTATGAAATTGGGGTAAAATTCCTACAAAATTTCAGGTTTTAATAGAAAATAAAGCATTAAGGACACAGTAAGGTTGCAAATGTTCTTCTCTTCCCCACCCATTATTACTATTTGTAATGATTAATCTATGTCTTTCTCCTGAAAGGAATCAGCATATGCCACCCCCAAATATTTGGCATAAAGATTCGTTTAAGCTGAAGATATTTGAGATTCAGTGATATGGAAAGGAACAGAGCTTTTTGGGGCTTTCCTTATCTGACTAAAGGCAGCAACCTTGGAGATAAGGTTGCCATCAATTCCTTTTCAGGACAGATCTATCCTGGAAGGGAGAGCATGAGTGAAACATATTTCAAATTCCTTCTCCAGGGAAATTTCATGGCCTTGAAGGAGACAGAAAGAACACTCGTACTTATATACACAAACATTATTACAAAACTTTAAAATTTCCTACTTTTCCCCTGAAAATCCACTTACCTTTCCAAAAACTAATCTGTTTTCTTTTTTGTTTGAAAGGTGTCTTGGCATGATCTCGGCTGACTGCAACCTCCGCTTCCCGGGTTCAGGCGATTCTTGTGCCTCAGTCTCCCAAGTAGCTGAAATTACAGGCATGCACTACCATGTCTGGCTAATTTTTGCATTTTTAGCAGAGACGGGGTTTCACCATGTTGGCCAAACTGGTCTCAAATTCCTGACCTCAAATGATCCACCCGCCTTGGCCTCCCAAAGTGCTGGGATTATAGGCATGAGCCACTGCACCTGGCCAGTAATCTCTTTTCTTATAAGTGCCTTTCTTCTCCCCACCTTCATCTATTAAGATGATGTATAAGCCCCAATTCTAAACAACTTTTTGAATTACTCATCACTGAGTTTTCCCACATATACTCATGTTACATGTATAAACAGAATTTTCTCTCCTGTTAATCTGTCTTAGTCTAATTTGCAGGTCCCAGTCACTGAATATAATATGGTAGAGGAAAGGTGTTTTTTTTCCTCCCCTTTATTCCCACAGGAAACTGCTAATTCCAGGACAGGGTTTGTGTCTGATTTGTATTGTATTCCCTTCCACGGTGCTTCCTATTGCAAAGCAGTTGTCTGTTAAATGCATGCAAGTAATGCAGAAATAAATGAAAAAAACACAGTCATCCAGAAACTCTACCACAGCCCTCAAAATCCATATGATCACTTGCCATTTATCGCATGCTGCCTTATGATTTTTTATGTCTTATTTTTTTCTCAACTAATATGCAAATTCCTATAGTGTAAGCACCCTCTAAGATATGATTTTCAAAAAGTTAAAAATATGACACTTAAGTAAATATAAGACGAAATGTATCAAATATTTAATTCAACTCATTAATGAGGAACCATTCAGATGCTACAACTGGTTCGAAGAATTTGAGGAATAGCAATGCATATAGTCTGTCAGTCAAAAGCATTCTGAAGTGACCTTTGCAATAGATACAAAACTGGTTAATATCCTACAGAGTAACAAACTGTAATATTTGCAATTGGCTTTTCTACCTGGTGGAAAGTAATTAAAACAAAATGGACAAAATATATTTGCTCTACTATAATCAGGAATCATTTGCATTGTTCTCAGATAAGAATCATTTGCATTCCTATCAATTTACTGCAAATTAACCTCTATGCTTCAAGAGTTCTAAAAGAGCCTAATTCATATAAAGTCAATCAGAGTCACATACTCCTGTGAATTGATCATCTCCAGAGGGCCTGCTAGAAAATGCCCAGGAATCCATTGAGCATTTACTCCAGTGATCTCTTTTTGCCAAACCTAAGCTTTCAATAATTTTTCTTTACATACCCCATGTTCTACTTCTTGAGGAATGAATGTTCTTCAGTATCTTTTATAGATTTATATACAGAATGTTTGTACAATAAATTATTTTAAAAAGGAAAAAAAGTCTAATTTAGCCCTACATAAATATGGACATAAAATAGAACATGTACTACAGCAAATACTTGCAAGTAATTCTTCATCTTAATGACTTACTTCAGATTCAGAACTATTAGGACTTTAGAAACCATATTGCTTATACTATTGTCTTACTAATATTTCTCCATAAAATATAAAAATACAAAAATATTCACACAAAGTGGGCCATATAGAGACAATAAATAGCATCACGAAGTTTGGGTCAAGTTTTTTCTGTCAAATGAGTTAGAAGAAAACTCTGCCTCAAAGGTTTTTGGATTTTAGAATTACAGATTAAAGAGAGAAACAGAGAGTGATCAAAAGAGAGAGAGAGAGAAATATGGTGGGTCTTGGGAGAGAGGCAGAATCAGACATAGATACAGAGAGATAGAAACGCTTAGGAACGGGTGTCTGGGGACTCTGAAGGACAAGTCTCCACCTGGCACTGCCATTGACCCCCACCCCAACCCCGCTCTTCTTCCTCAGCCCTCTCTCTCTGCAGG
This sequence comes from Macaca mulatta, assembly GCF_049350105.2. Classification (NCBI taxonomy): domain Eukaryota; kingdom Metazoa; phylum Chordata; class Mammalia; order Primates; family Cercopithecidae; genus Macaca; species Macaca mulatta. Next base: position 64,838,603 of record NC_133406.1, on the reverse strand, counting down.
ATGAGCAAGAGCATCAGAGACAGAGATGGAGACAAAAGACAGACAGAGGAGACACTGACAGAGTGAATCAGAGAGAGACAGAAATAAAGACAGAGACAGAGGAATTTCTCCTCTTCCCTCTGCCTCTCTCCTCCTCTCCCCAACACCTCTCCCTTCACCACCTTCCTGCCTCCCTTTGCTCCCTTTCCAAGCCTGCATGTTCTTCAGGGCTTTCCCTCGGCTCCAGGACAGGGTCCTCCTGGAGCTCCTGATGGGTGAATATTTACACCACAAGAGTAAATAAAGATTAGAGGCTTATGTATTTTACTATGAGTATCCAAAATTAGATAAATTAACAAATGAGCATTTGCAGGCTCTTTTATTTCTTTGAACATTAAAAGACGATTGGATCTATGCCAGATTGTTTCCTGAAGAACTGAGGTAATAGGTCAGGTGAAACTGTTGTTCTCAGACCCATTTCATTGCTTTACAATGGAACGGGCAAGCTGGGCATAGTGGCTCATGCCTGTAATCCCAACATTTTGGGAGGCCGAGGCAGGTGGATGGCTTGAGCCCAGGAGTTCGAGACCAGCACAGCAAGACCTCATCTCTACAAAAAAAATATATGAATGTATGAATATATTCAAATATATATGAATATATATCCAATATATTCATATGAATATATATCCAATATATTCATATGAATATATATCCAATATATTCATATGAATATATATCCAATATATTCATATGAATATATATCCAATATATTCATATGAATATATATCCAATATATTCATATGAATATATATCCAATATATTCATATGAATATATATCCAATATATTCATATGAATATATATCCAATATATTCATATGAATATATATCCAATATATTCATATGAATATATATCCAATATATTCATATGAATATATATCCAATATATTCATATGAATATATATCCAATATATATGAATTCATATGAATATATATCAAATATATATGAATATATATGAATATATTCAAATATATGATATTCAAATATAGGAATATATATGAATATATGTGAATATATGTGATATATAATATATATCATATATATGAATATATTCATATATATTTGAATATATTCATATATTTGAAAATATTTATATATATGAATATATATATTCGAATATACATATGTATATATACATTAGACAGGCACGGTGGCATGTGCCTGTAGTCCTAGCTACTTGGGAGGCTGAGACAGGAGGATCACCTGAGTCCAGGAGATCAAGGCTTCAGTGAGCTGTAATTGCACCACTGCACTCCAGTGTAGGCAGCAAAGCTAGAACCTGTTTCAAAACAAACAACAACAACAAAACACAAAGAAATGGGCAGATGGTAGTTGAAGGAAGAGATCAGGAGGCGAGGAAGGAGGAGTAGAAATATAAAAGTCAGCAATGCCCAATCTGGGGGAAGAGTTATGGGAAGTTATAAAGGGGCACACACATTGCAGTGTGTGTAAGATTTTAGGAGAATTCAGGAAAGACTATTTTAAGAAGTTCTACAGGGTGTCATGAATGAATTCCCTTTGGTCTTTGTCAAGAGAATTCAGAAAAGATTTAAATTGCTCTTCTAATTGTTTTTTACACGTTGGGTTGATGTTTCTTGAATGCCTCAACAAAACAACCCGGGCCAGAAAAGTGTTGGGGGTGCACAGACACATAGTCAAATTTATGAACAAGGCATTTGAGGTTGGGGCATGGAAAAATACTGAGGCACAGTGTGTGTGTTATTTGTGCATGAGAATGTAATTCCTTAACCCTGAAAACAGGACAAGGAGTGGAGTGTGCGGTAAGGAACACTGAAAACAGCCCCCTGAGAATTTGGTTTGAGTGCTTTTACAAGGCCACAGGTGTCTCACCATCCGACCTCAAAAAGCCATCTAGTGGATGTTTGTGGTTTAACAAAGCCCTTTCAATAAATAATGGTGTTCAGATGCTGTGGCGGACTCTCTCGCAAGAGCTGCCCCCTGCCCCGCTCAGCTGGAATTTTCTAAGAACTCATTCTTGGCATTCACTGCAAGTTATAAGCTTTGCAAAAAGTAGCCTGAAGGCAGATTCCATGAGAACATAAATTTTAAAGAATTTTTAAAAATCAAATTGTTCATGAAACACTGTAGAATAAGCTTTAATTATGAGTTTAGATGGACCTGCACTGTGGCAAGATCAGAGGTGATGCATTGTTACTCTAAGTTTTAGGGGACCAGAATAAGTCACCTCAAAATATGCCCCTTTGGCATAAAGATTATTTTGAACTGCAGGCAAATGAGATGCCATGGAAGCAGAAAGAAGCCTTCCTGGAGTATCTCTTAGATGACTATAAGCAGAAACTTCTGAGGAAAGAGGACTGCTCCCTAGGGAGCTTTATGTCCATAAAGAAGCCAGTGGTCAAGACAGACCTACACAAACCTTCTCCATTAGTTTCTTTCAGGTATTTGCCTTCTCAAAATTTGCAGCCCTAGAAACTCAACAGTCTTTTCCTTTGTCTTGTCACTTCTCTACAAAGTTATTGCCCATTTGTTAAGATGCTATATAAATCTAAGCTCTAACTCCCCTTTGAGTTACTCATCATGAGGTTCCTCCCAGGTGGAACACACCCAGGTGGGGTGTGCTGCACACATTAATAAATTGTTTGCGCTTTTCTTGTCAATCTTTTTTGTCAGTCTGATCTACAAGGTCCCAGGCAGAGGACTTAGGAGGGTAGAAGGAAAAATAATTTTTTCCTCTCTTACAAAGTAATGGCAGACTAATTCCTCAAAGGCTCACCTTGTTATAGCCCTTCAGACCTGCTGCAATGTTTCAATTACCTACTAAGGCAGATTGCTACTTCAGTAGCTATTGAACCCTTCTTTGGGAACTAAACCCTAATTATAACTGGCACAAAGTCACTTGGAATAAAAACATTCCAGCCTCCATGAAAGCTATATGTAGCCACTTGACTTTGTTTTGGCCAATGAGATATAAGCATAAGTGTGTTTGCAAAATCTAGAAAATATTCTTTTTTAATTTTTAACTTTACAGTAGGTGTATATATTTATGGGTTACATGAGAAGGGAAATATCCTTAAAAGAAGTTGGTATGTCCTGTTGCCTTCTTCCTTCCTGCTGGCCAGAGTGTAAACATGTTTTCTGCAACTGGAGTAGCCACCTTCCTCTATGAAGTAGAATCCAACACATTGTTCTTTTTGAGCGACAGATAGAGAGAGAGAGAGAGAGAGAGAGTCTCACTCTGTCATCCAGGCTGGAGTGCAGTAGCATGTCATAGCTCGCTGAAGCCTCAAACTCCCAGGCTCAATCAATTCTCCTGCCTCAGCCTCCCGAGTAGGTAGGACTACAGGTGTGCACCACCATTCCTGGCTGATTTATTTTTTATTTTTGTAGAGAGGCGGTCTCACTATATTGCCCAAGCTGGTTTTGAACTCCTAGCCTCAGGCAATCCTCCTGCTTCAGCCTCCCAAAGAGCTGAGATTACCAGCCTGAACCAATGTGCCCATGGAGATGTTATTTTAGATTTACTGAAATCCACTGCTGAAACCAACTCTAATCTGAAACACAGTTTGAGTGAAACGACTCAGGAATTTAAATTCAGAAAAGAATGTTTAACAGACTTTATTAAAGCATACTCTGACACAGCTTCCCTTCCCATCCATAAATTCTACAAATATAATGGATGAAAGACGAGAGAACCCAGGAAGTGAAAACTAAATGTCAATGATAAGGCAAACATATCAGTAATGAAGGAAACCCAAATGGATAAACAAGTTATTCTCTGAAAGTAGGCTGGATGTTCGGTGGAGGGCATTAAACTTGCTGAGAATAGACCCCATTAGAGCTGCAACGCTGCTTCCCAGGGGTTCCTATGCTTCTGAAATTATTTTTGCTTAATTTCAGAGAAACTTTCCTATAGAATCTAATCTGATTTTCACAGGTAGAGTGTTGCATACAACCAAAAAGGCATTTAAATGCCTTTGGGAATTCAGAAGAGTAGTTGTTCTGCCTGTAAAGGGCTGAAGGAATGCAGCTGACATTGGCTTGATGAGAATAAAAGAAGAAAGACCATGCTTTGATGTTTTTAAGAGAAGGAAAATAGTACTCTCCATGATTACAGTGATGCTATCTCATTGAAAACCACATTCTTAAATATTCCAGTACATCATATATTCCCCTCCTCCACTTAAATAGTATCAAATGCATGTCACTGGATTATTTTTTCTTTTACATGTTAAAAGAAAGAAATGGAGAAGAGAGTATGGACAGTATTACCTAGCTCCTGGTTTCCTACCCTGAGGTCCAAGGATGGGTTTCAGGTCATAACCTCCATAAACTATATGCAAAACCTGTGTGTCAACCTTTTTCTGGGTAGAGAGTCCTTAGCATGTCAAATTCTCAAATGAGTTCAAGAGAATGAATGAAGGTTAGATGGTGCAAAATACTTCTAGAGACCATAAACCTTGGTGATGGGCCACTGTCAGACTGCCACAGGAAGTACCCATGGGCTCGTCACCTCCTGCCAAGTTCAAAACCAGCTTGGGCAACATAGTGAGACCCTATCTCTACAAAAATAAAAAATAAATAGCCAAGGCAAGCTAGTGAACCTGAAGGTTGATGCTCCTCACAGTGAGTCCTAAGTGAAGACCCTGGAGAGGTCTAAGAAATGGTGTAATAATGAAACCTACAGGAGAAAGGCAAATAATGACCATCACCCAACACTGAAGTACTCTCTAAGTAATCATTTTCTAATACTGTTATCTTTGCTAAGTTACCAGCAACATTTTAAAATAGTGTGGCATGTGTCTATTGGGTCTTTACATTTACCTTGTTCTGAGATATGATTGGCTTTATAAAAATCTCGACAGTGTTGAGGTGTGTCACTCAGTAATGGTGCTCATTTACCTCTCTCTAAAACCCAGAGAATGATTCCAGACACCCCAGCCTTTTACAAATGATGGTTTGATGGCTGAATTAGAGAACACTTGCAGAAGTGCCTGGAGATATTTCCAAGAAAATTAAACCTTGACACCACATCCTCATTACTGTCAGTCCACCAGCTAGACTATTAAAGCTCAATGTACATATAACCAGTCTCTCACCTGTTTTCAAATTGGAGAATTCATAAGGCATTTTCATTCTATCAGAAGGACCCTTGAACTTAAAGAATCTGGAAATCCTCTGTTGTTATTATGAGCATTTCATTTTACCTCTATTTGCTATTGACCCCAAAAGAGTGTTCCAAGTTACTTTATCATATACATTTATGTAACCATTATCCAACATTATTTGGTCAAGGTCATTCATGAGGGCAAAAACATCCCCAGTAGAAAGAGATGGGTTATGTTACAAACCTGCTGTTAACCTTTCCTTTCCAATAATAAACTCTAGACAAAGGTCAGGGACTTTGTTTTAGTCACTGCCTGGCAATTAACAGGTAGTCGCTAAATATTTGTTAAATAAATAAATGAAACTCTAGGATGTCAATAATGCATGGCAGTCACAATCTTACTGATATCATTTTGAAATGCTGGTGGAACTTGAACTGGTTAAAATTACTAGTTGGAAATATACATACAATCTAATAATTTGAAAATCATTTTAAGCTAGTTTCAAACACATTTTGGACAATGTTAGTATTTTGCATACATATAATGTACCAAATGTTATCTTTTTGTGTGTTATCTTAAAAATTGCATTTTTAATTAAAAATAATTTTATTGTATTTTCTAATTACAAAAGCAATACATATTAGTTGCATTTTTAGCATGATTTTATTAATCCAGGAGATAAACATTTCTCCAGAGAAATGCATCTCTTGGTTTACACTTATAATAAAAATCAATGAGAAACAAAGTATTCAAAAAAATCCACTGTCCCTTAACATCATTATTTTCCTTTTACAGAAGACAGATATCTACATTCTGGAAAATTAAAATTAACTTAAACTAATATGACATTAGACTTAAAAGGTCTACCTATCTAAATTCTACAAAAAAAAAAAAAAAAACCCGACAACACAAACTATATTACATTCTGATTAAATACATGCAAACAGTGACATGAAAACTCAAAAATGCCTTACATGGATAGAATAAATAACTAAATATAAACATTGTTTGATCATCAAAAGACAGTTTTTGATGCAGAGAGAAATCCATATCACAACAAAATCATTACAGTACAGCATGTGGTAGGCAGCCAGATGAAAATCATCTGCTACTTAAGAAGCCTTCCTGAAGGCAGCTTTGTGCATAGAAAAGAAGCTCCTAGTTGCTGGATGCTGAACTGCCTGCAGCCCAGCTCATCACATCTTAGGTAACAGAGTCCTGTATCATCCACAGTATAAAAGAACCATTTGAGAAAAGCTACATTTCGTTACTTTTCTTGCTACTCACCCTTTTGCCCAGCAAGTGAGCATTTGAGTGAAAAGGAAAAAAAAAAAAAGAAAGAAAGAAAAGTAAAGCTACAAACATACTATTCTTTAAAAAAATAGACTTTCCTTGCAAGATATAATATCCTGTGGGGATTCCATATGCTCTTCAGGAACAGTGACATGTCAAAATCACATTTACAGAGATACATTCATACATTTGACAATCACTAGGGAAGAGTTATCTAATTTGTCTGTAAGGGAAAGCAGATGACTAATGCACTGAGGCGCTGGTCCATGACCCCGTCACCCTCACTTTTACATGAGAGACCAGTGACCACAATAGTGACAAGTGGCCAAGAGGCAGGTATCAGGAGACTACTGCCCTCCAAATCACAGCCACAGCTCTCTCAAGGACTGCATCAGAGTGACAGAGCCCACAGAGGGGCAGGTCTCCTTCCACCTGTTCTGAAGCCAAAACACTCCCTGATCGGGAGCTTTCTTGACTTACTCATGTGATATACATGGCACTCTACTTTTCTCTCTAGCCCACGTTCCCAACCACCTGGGAGAACCACATCAGCCCCACCTTGATGCATGAGAGGCACATGCATCAAGTTGAAAATACAGTAGCTACAAAAGGAAACTTAGAAGATGGGTACCCATTTCGGGGAGTCTTGCAGTCAGATCCTGTCCTGAAGGGCCTGGAACAAGAAAAAGTTCTTTAAATGAAAAGGTTGCTACTGACACTGTTCTTCTATCACTGCAGAAGATGTTTTAGGGACTGAATTTCTCAGAAGACTCTCCATTCAGCTGATTTGTCTCTTGCTTCCAATGTGGCAAATGGTACCTGCTAGTATATGTATATTAGACTCTAGCCTGCTCGCCTGGAACAGATGCAGAGACCAGCTCTTACCTTCTCACTTGAAAAGTACATCTGAAGAAGTGCATTTGCACTTCGGGCAAAAAAGAGCCAGCAAAGGATGCAGACAGTCACAGCTAGGATGTTAAATGCCTATACAGAATGAGATTGACCGACTTGGACCAAACCCAGCAAAGAGATGACAAAAAGTCATTGGTTCAGGTTGCTAAATGTTTTGAGGCACAGGAAAGTTAAATTTTTCAGTGTAACTGATATTCCCATTAGGCAGGAGGGGAGGAAATGTGGTGGCGTTTCTCCAGGCCTCGTTTTGGTGGCCCCCCAAAGTCCAGTTCCCACTTAACTTCCTGTTCTAGCCTCTGTGGAGCTGACATCCCAAGCTTTTCAGTAGATCCCAGTCCTTTGGAGAGGTGTGGCCTGAACATCCACATCATTAGCAAGGAAACATGGGGGATGCTGCGGAGGGGCGTCTGTGCACAGCCAGCGTGGTCTCTGCTGCCTACAAGCCAGAGAGGAAGAGACACAAAGCTATTACACCACCGCCAAGCAGCGAACATAAAAGTAGAGCAGAATCTTTCCCCTACCTTCCCTCCTCCCTCAACCTCCTCATTCCCACATCCATACACATGCATGAATACACTGGCGTGCCTACACACACACCTTGACTCTGGGGAGTCAGGCAAACTCGAATGGCGTAGTCATGGGCTTCTTTCCCTGAGGAGCTGACCTCGTGACCATATTGGACCAGGCACTCCTTTCAGACCTGGACCATAAGCTACATATCCAAGATATGGAGCAGAAGCAGTCAGGATCCCTCTGGTAGAAGGAGATCGTGTAGGCTATGTCAGCCAAAACACCATGCCAATAAAGTGACACTGTAATCAGGGGCTACTTGGCTTCTGAGGAGGGTCCCTACTGTTGTAGTTATACGAGTCCATTCTGAAATCAGTCATTAGAGCAGATCAACTTCTTCCTAGTAACTGGCATCTAACATTTTACCTTGTGGGGAATTTTTCCCCTAGCATGGTGCTTCTCAAATGTTAAATGTGCATATGAATCACCTGGTGGTCCTGGTAAAACGAGGATTCTGACTCAGGAGGTCTGGGATGCGGCCTGGGATTCTGCATTTCTAATGAGCTTCTGGTCTTTAAGGTAACAAGGAATAAGGCATGAGAAGGGTAAAACAATCCCATCTGTATTTCCTGTCTCAAAAGAAATTAAGTGCTGTTTTATACCCGTGACCATAATCTCTTTAGAAATGGGCAAATCACATTTTAGGAGGAACAGTCTACTAAGTGCTAAAAAATCTCCAAAAGTTTTCTTTATAATAAATAACATGAGTTACATATTGCTAATGGGAATTACTGCATAGTGCAGTGAAATGTAATTGTTTCTTAATTCTTGCATAAGTGCCAACAGGTACACATTAACTATTGAAGTTCATGTGCTTTCCATAATGTTCTTCCTGTCTTCCCCAGAAGGTGGCAGAAGAGAGCCATGGATACACCATGATCTTCAATTACAGTGAGAACTCGTGGCTTATCTTGAATCTGAATCCTTGTGCAGCATGAGGCAAAGTTTTAGGGGTGGGGAAGGGATGGGAAACACAACTGAAAATACTAAACAAAAAACCAGAAGCCTTCTGATAGGTTCAAGTTACTCAACAATTTTATTTACCCATTCTACACACACACACACACAAAAACACATTTCAAATACAGTTATGCACACTTTAAATGGATCTGAGTGGCATACTTTGTTATCAGTGTCACCCAATTAAATCAGAATGTTGCTAAAGACTTATGTTCCTACTTTCAATAGAGCAGTGCCTAGGAAATCTGCCGTAGAACTCTATTCCTAGGCTTCCCAATCTGACCCATTCCCATTCAACCCAGAGATGCTCAGCCCCACATAGCAAAAGCATCACCATACCAGCGTAAGTTGATCTTCTTGTTACGTCAACATAATATAAAATGTACATAAGCAATTCAGATACAAAAACATTGCATAGGTAAACATTGGTCACAGATATCCAGTGAAAGGCTTACTGGAAATAATACTTTTGCCAACCCTTAAAATCAATTTTTAAATGCCAAATTTTCTGCTCATTTTTACTTACTAGATTAAGTGTTAAAGCCAAATGCATGGCTGACTAAAAATAGCAGCCCTATCCAATGGAATACAACATTCCAGAACAGGGTAAGCTGGCGACACAGAAGCTTCAGAAACGAACAGCGGAACTGAAGTTCTGCCCTAAAGCAGGGGACTGGATGAGATGACTTCAAGTAAAGGTAACAACTCCAGGCTCTAAACAGGCATTCCCTTAGCTGAGTTCACAAAATACCATAAAAGTGATGTATAACCTTTATCTTTTACAAAATGATGAGAATTTGGCCACTACTGTATAAGAAATGTCTATTTAAAATCATATCCCCTATAAAGAAAACATGTGGAGTGCTTAATTCCTTTCTTTGTTAGACACATTTAATAGAGAATTACCATAATGTACATACACTTCAGTGGATACAATCAGAAAGCAGGCAGACTGTGAGCTTACAGACCCTATAACGTTAGTCAGGCAACACCCAGATTTTACTAGTCTATCAGTCAGCTCACGGACACTACTAGAGTCTGTCAGTCAGTCAACACATAGACATTACTAGAGTCTGTCAGTCAGTCAACACATAGACACCACTAGAGTCTGTCAGTGACAAACAGATCCTACTAGTCTATCAGTTGGTCAACATATAGACACTACCAGAGTCTGTCAGTCAGCACACAGACACTGAAGTCAGTCAGCACAGAGATCCAACTAGAGACAGTCTCCTGGACAGTATGGGTCTAAATTAAATCCCTGGACACACTTCTGATATCTGTGTCACCTTCAGGGAAAGTCAATTCTACCCCACCAGTGTTGCAACCTGACTCAGTTGTTATATATTTTCAATAAGTCAAAATACATACTAGAAAAGCTGGGTAAATCTGTCAAATTTCTTGACAGTGAACACAACGTGGCTTACAGGCTTGGCAAAGACAATGGAATGTGCATAAGATTACATAACCCAGATACAATTCTTCTGATTACTGGATACTTTTTCCCTTGCCCATTGGCCACTCCAACCACCAATGAGTTTCTGTCAATTAAGATCTCCTGCTCACAAAAAAAAAAGAAAAAAAAAAGTAACATAGATGAATTTATTTCCAAACAGCTATATCATATGTTTCTTCAAAATGCCAGTGTCTCTGAAGACCAAATGTGGGTTGCAAAGAGGATTACCCAGATCCTCATATGGAATACTCACCCATTCAGTCTAGGGGTACAAATATATTGTGTCCTTAACTCCAACTTCTTCGGAAACAAACAAACAATAACAACAACAACAGAACACCAGAGGCAAAGATATAGGGCAGATCCCTAGTACCATGCAAGTTTCTAGAAGCTTGTCTTATTCTACTTTACAACTCAATGTAAAATCATCCCTTTACCAAAACACAACAACAATACAGATAAGAGCTAAATTCCAATTTAGGGATTAGGAGATAAGAAGAGAAGCAGGCTCTCTAAATCTGCTTTAGAATTCTCTTTCAAATCTGTCATAGACTTGAAGCAAGAATAAGAAAACAGAATAATTTCCCCTTCCCCACTTTAGACAAGTAAATTTTTAAAAAAATTTTTTTAGAGGTGAGGTCTCACTATTTTGCCCAGGCTGGTCTCAAGTGATCCTCTGGCCTCAGCCTCCCAAGTATCTGGGATTACAGGTATAAGCCACAGCAACTGGCTTCTTCCAGTAGATTAAATGCTAATGTCTTTACCTATTTCTCACAAAACAAAACTTACAGCTTCAGCAGAGAGTACTTTAAGTCCATTTTTATTTTGTAGGACTTGTGACAGACATAACCATAGTAATGTATACAGACTACCAATATGCATTCAAGTAAGAAAACCAGGAGAGAAAAGATGAGAAGTAGAGATGAAACTTCTCTAAAATTTGGAGTAAGAGCTCTTTTCCATTCTACATTCTCCTGGCTTCTTCCTGCTGGACTTTTCTGAAGGGATCTTGCTTTAGAAACTAAAGGATGCTGAAGCCCTTGCTTTCAAATTCCAATTTCTCATGTCCTGTCTGAGGATAAGACCACCTCAGCTCCTCTTCTGGAGAAAGCAAACTAGCACGGGGGAGAGTGGGGAAATAGTGGCAGGCTGAGAGCCACAGTGAACATCCCATGACCTGTCTCTAACGCTGGGGTTAATGACAGATTAACACAATGCTAGCTTGTTAGAGAAGTCCCCTCTTGCTAGGAGTAGGTACAGTGTTAATCCAAAGTCTGTGGAAAAGTGCTCCCTCCTCTCATTCACTAGCTCTGAATTACTCTCACCTCACAGCAGAAGAAAGGCTGAATGCCCATTTGGGCTACAGATGCCAGCATCCAAGCGAATGTAGACAATGCAATCTTGTAAAAGTGCCAAACATGCCTCCCCAACCATATCTCATTCTCACGTTGGTGGTGGTGGGGGCATCCCCATCCCCTAATCCTTGTAGTCTCATAGCCATAGGACAACAGGAAAGTCAGGAGAAGCGATGTGATGGTGAACACTTCTAGACTCAGAGTGTTGCTATAATGTAAATGTCCACTTGTTATAAATTACATGTCCTGTCTCTTAAAATAACCTTCCTCTGGGCAAGGACCTTTTCTTCTACTTCTATGTATCTTTCCCCTATCCCTGCCCGCACTGGCCCAAAGCTCCACAAAGACACTAAGTACACGTTATATAACCACTAAACAAGAATAGCAGGTTACTTAACATATTGGACACAATTTTGAGAAGAATCTACGTAAGCAGCCTTTAGAAGCTGGCTGTGGTATCCTACTTGGGATACATGAGTAAAGGACTTGGGGTCAGGAGTCAGTTGCCAGTGAAGACAACCTTTATCATCCTGCAGGGTCTGTACCTCTCCCCAGGGTGCTTAAAATCCAGAGGCAATTATTTAATTCAGTGATTTGTTCCACATCACTCAGCAATGTAAAGGGTTAAAGATGGGACTAGAACCTAGAATAACCCTCAAACACAGCAGCCTGCCTTCCAGGGGGTTATATCATTTAACATTATGATCTGCTCAAACATCAAACCCAAAGAACTGTCCTTTCAGGATGATGAGGAATTCAGAATTCCTAGGCTGACACTTTTGTCTGAGGAACTATTATCCCAGTATTTTTCCACCTAACTTTCTAAGGTGGAGTTCTTAACCCAGGCTATGAATCAGAATCATCCGGGAAGCTACTTAAATACATGCAAGTCCAGACCCAGACCCCAGAGATTCTGAGTCAGTATTAAGCATAAGGTAGACACAGACATGTTTATGATTCAACAATTCTAAAGGAGATTCTAAGGAAAACTCCTGGATGAGAACGACAGCAAAGTCTTCCATTACCAAATGAAAACACCCTTGGAAAACAGCTAACTTCTTCTCACTGGCTACCTCTAAAAGACAAGCTGATAACTTTCAGGTGGGGAGTCACCTATCTCTTTTTAAAATCCCATAAGAACCCTAAACTTGCCTCTCAAAAAAACATACATATATTTGTACATTTTGCAGGCAAAATTGGGAAAGAGGATAAGCCATCAAGGTCATCAAGGGGCTAAGAATTTCTTCCCTGAAGATTTTACGTTTAACCCTACAAAGAAAATGAAATGACAGAAATGAATAGAGAAATACAAACAGTTAAGAGCTATATCCCACAGGGTTCCAAGGACTTCTCTGGACATCAAGATGAGATAGTTTCTCCTTATGAACAAAAGAATACTCCAATGAGAGAGATTAAATTCATCATCAAGCTTTTCCACATTTGGGGGAAAAAAATGCTCATGTAAAAACTATTGTGTTTTGATGTTTATTTCTTCTAAAGGAGAGTGTGCTGAAAGTATTCAAAAATAAGCAGTTTTAGTGAACTCTTCTCTGCCTCTTGCCTTGAGCAATTCAAACATCAGTGGTGACTCCTGAATCTAACTGCCCTTCTAAACAGCCCCAGAGGATACTGGATTGGCAGGAAAAGTTGCTGTGATTGGCAAGGAACCTGGGAGCCATGGGAGAAAAGATATGACTACTCACCAAGAGTCCTGTAAGAGCTAGAGCCCACCCTACTCTCCTAAACCCCACTCTGCGGACCTCAAAAGACCCAGGCCTGACTAAGTTAAAAATAAAAACCAAGACATTTCCCACATGCTCAGAGCCAGATTCCCCCAGGGCAACGAAGACTTAGGACTGTTTCTCATGAAAGGAGGCAAGAACTCTCACCCTATGTCCACTTGCAAGCTCGAGAATATTCTGTGGATGTTCTGTAGCCTAGGCTGGCCCTTGCAGGACCTAGCTGGAGAGAAAGAGAGAAAGGAAAGGAAAGACTCCTCCAGTCCAGATCCATTTAGACCCACTGCAGAAAGCATCAACTGGGCCAGACTTGTCTCTTGCCAATCACCCCTTCCTTCCTAGACAGACACCACAATGTCATGCATTACACTGGACAATCCAGAGGGGACATGAAAGTGGGGAAAGAAAGCAGTCAAGTAAGGACTGTGAGGAAAACACACAATGAAGAGACGAAAGTGAAGGAAAAATCGACTTTTGTCCCCGCACTGCTCACCCGCCCTCCATCCCCCAACACTTCACCAACACGAGGACATTAGTGAAGTAAGACACCAGAGAACAGAGAGAAGAACCAAGAGTGTGGGGCATGCTCAGCCCCAAGGGGGCCTTTTTCCTCCTCCTCCAGACCATCCCATCTGATAATCTGTCCTAAAAGACTCAATTTGCTAACTTGCCCCTGGGTGGAAAGATGTTTCAAACTGGAGAACAGCTAAAGTTGTCCTATAAACACGTAACCTCATGTTCTGTGTTAAGATTCATGGTGAAGTGTCAGGGGTGGGGGTGGAGGGAGGAAGTTAAATGACTCCTTGGTGATTAGTGGCAAAGGCAGGAGGCCAGGGCTGGAGGGAAACACACGGTTACACCACCGGAATGCTGACTTGGGTCTTCGGCTAGTCGGCCCCTTCTTGCAAGTCCTGGGCACGGAGAGGGCTGAGGGGCTTGAGGGGCCGGCTCCCAACACTGTAATTTCTTGGACGCCTTATTGTATTCGAACTGGACAGAGGCGTAAAGCTGTTCCTTCTCATCCTTACAGGGGTTTGGTTCTTGGGGAAGTTGTTCTGATTGGAAATGGAGGGACACCACACAAATGAAAGCCAAGCCAAAAGCTCACTCATACAGTTAATAATGCGCTTGTAACCACAACAGCTTCCCTCACTCCTGCTCCTCTGCACAGAGGCTCCCTCATAGGCATGGGCCATGGTCTGGCCTCCTAGCATCAGGGAGCTAAAAGGGAGAAGCTTCTTGAGCATAACATTCTAAAGCAGGAAAAAGACCCAAAGAAAGGAAGGGGCTTATTGAAGACCACACAGATTACCAGGGACCGACTTAGGAACGAACCTACACCTCCTGACCCTCACCTTATAGGCTCCTCCGGACTCTGCTTTCCAAAGGGACACTTGGGGTTGGAGCGGGGTGGTAATTTGCATTTCACTTCAGCCAAACACTTTCCATATTTAATTGAATTTCCAGGAGCCAGCATTCAAGGTTAAGACTCATGAAAGGGGTACTAATTTTAAAAAATAATAATTCCAACATCACTTTCAGACGTAGCAAACTATGTTGGAAGTAAGTTCTGAATCTGTTTCCCTTTTGTACATAAAAGAAACCCCAGACTCTTGATGCCAAAGCTTCAAAGACTCAAGGTGGCAGGGAAACTGGCATGGTCATCGTGGGAAAATACTTACAGTTGGCTTGTCACGGTGCGTGTTCACGGCCTCCACGTTAAGTTTAATTGTTTCCACTTTGCACCCTGAGAAAACAGAGGAAAGAGAGGACTTAAGGAAAAAGGTTCAATGGAAAATTCCTTAGTTTCATTATGGGAAAGTATACCACAAAGGAATGTATGCATTTTGCAATACACATGGTCATGCATACATCCCTTTCAAAACAGAAGGCACTGATGGAGCTTCCCTGGTGTATAGGGATAATGAAGCTGAACTCTAGACAAACCTTAGAGAAAATTCTGACCTTCCTCAATTCCCAGCTCCCGCCAGCCCCTATGCGCATAGTTACCGTAGGCCACAGGAGTAAGTTTGAAGATGGTATGGAGAGGGCATCTCAAGTATGGTAGCTCATCTGAAAACAGAAAGACCAGGTGAGGGAAGTCTCTTAGTATTATGGAGTAAGGTCAAGTTAGTGGAAGAGACAATCTACAGAGCTCATGAGTTTCCCTTACTCTGACCACCTCTTAAGAGTTGTACAACTCCTCCCTTAAACTCCAGACCACAAAGCCACCCAACCTTCTGAGTGGCTAAGGAAGGAAATAAGGCCATCTTAGATCCTTCCATGCAGGCAAAACAGGAAGAAGTACTGTAGCCAGAGAGCCCAATGGAAGGGGTTCACCTGCGTACAGCAAAGGCCCGTAATACCTGGCCACAACAGCTTCCCAGCAGCTCAGGATGCTGAGCTCAGCCTCCACAATGCAGGCTTCCCAGGAGCTCTGGAAGATTGGGAAGGGAAGTATGGAAGAAGGCAGCGGCACCTTCTTACTTCCCTTACCCAGAAACAACTGCTGCTTCTAAGATACCACCCTCCTAGTAAGCAGCGTGGCAGGCTGGGGATATTCAACCACTGTCCTGATGCTGCCAGGAGTGTCAGCGTGACACTGGCCTTTGAGCCAGGCAGGATCAAGGAGCACCAGTAGCAGCCACTCTCCATTGGAAGCTCTTGTAGCAGCAGAGCGAACTCAGCAAGTCATTGACCTAGTGGCTGCTGGGAGCCCCACACTGCTGTCTGGAGAAAGTACTCTAATTTGAGTGGAGACAGGGAGGTCTGTTTCCCAGGAATCCTGGTGCCACTGCAAGTCCAGCCCTCTCCCCCTGGATGTGTCTCCCAGCCCCTCCCTCAAAGGCACCTGCGCCCTTATCCAAGAAGTAGGCCAGGAGGCAGCGCATGACAGCCTGGTGGGAGATGACGAGGACATTGCCCTGACGTTCCAGCTCCATGATGACAGGCTCCAGCCGCTGCACCAGGTCCTGGTATGACTGTGGAGGGAAATGGGGCTGGCTGGCAGAAGCCCAGGTGCAAGTTGGCAGCTAAGTCAGTGGCTGGACCTTGGAGACTAAAGGCCACTTCTTCCTCAGCTGGCTTTCCTCCTGGAAGCTCAGTGAGTTCATATCACCTGCCCCCAGCCCTGGTGTCTCTTGAGAAAACTCAGATCTTTCAAGAGCAATATTTAGACCAAGAAAACTACAGGTTAAGAAAAGGAAGTGTGAGTTCAACCTGTGTGTATGTGCTTTTTCTTCCACCAGATTCATTCAGGCACTGAGACAACAAAAGATTCCTAGGGGTTTCCTGTACTTCCGCCACTCAGTTTTATTTACTTTTGCCTCACACATCCCTAGAGTATGGAAGCCACTTAGACAAGGAAATAGCCTAAAACACTCAAGACGAGAGAGAAATAATTCCTATCCCATATATTTACTTGGAGACTCCACTTATGAGGGGGTGGGATTGAGAGTACAAGGAAAAAAAGAAATAAAAATGATTGTGTTGATTCTAAAACATATTGAACACAGAGGACACCTTGTCACCCTTATCTCTGGGAATCTTAACAATTAATGAGGCATTCGATTGTCTAAGCTAAATGAAACCAAAATGACCCAAGGGAAGGAAGATAAATGATGCCTAGAACCTCCAAATCACGTTCAATCCTTCCCCCAAATTAAAGCTAAACCTTCAGCAAGGGGCTAGGCAGTCACTTTACATGATGAGGGTGTCTTACCTCCCCACCAGGATATCGATACAGATACTTCTCTTGATCTCGAAGTGCAAATTCTTCTGGGTACCGCTTCTCAATCTCGGCATAGGTCATCTCTTCACACACGCCCTGCAAAAAGCCACTTGAAGCTGGCTTGAGGAGATAAGACTGTCCCACACCAGCCCCATCCCAAATAAGGAAGATGACACCAAAGAATGCTAGTTTCTTAGTGCACGCCAGGCACTGTGCTGGATCCTTTCATGTATTGCGGCCACCCGTGACCAGAGTGTCACAGAGTGTCGCAGAGTGTCACAGAGTGTCTGTGACTCACCGGGTGAGGAACACTGCAGGGAGGAGGCAACTTCTCCAGCTCAAGCTACCATGTTCTCCTACTACTGGCGGGGGGGAACTTACAGGTCAAGAAAGTCAAGAGGCTAAAAGGAACAAGAAGCAGAGAAGGAGGGAAACTGAAGGGACTGGAGACTTTGCAGGAAAAATAAAAGGGTAGAAGGAAGGAAAGAAAAAGAAATGTCGGCCAGGCGCGGTGGCACACACCTATAATCCCAACACTTTGGGAGGCCGAGGCGGGTGGATCACAAGGTCAAGAGCTCAAGACCAGCCTGACCAAGATAGTGAAACTCCATTTGTACTAAAAAGACAAAAATTAGCGAGGCGTGGTGGTGGGTGTCTATAATCCCAGCTACTAGGGAGGCTGAGGCAGAGAATTGCTTGAACCTGGGAGGCAGAGGTTGCAGTGAGCCAAGATTGCACCAGGGCACTCCAGCCTGTGCCACAGAGCAAGATTCCGTCTCACAAAATAAATAAATAAAGTAAAAAGAAAAAGAAATGTCCACTTTTGTGCTCAAGAAGAGAGAAAGCCAAGAGAAATTTTGGGAAAAACTTTTCTGAATAGCTGACCAAATTATCTAAGCAGAAAGTAAAGAAGTAGGTTGTTAGCTATTTCTTTTTCCCAGGAGGCAAATATACAAAGGAACAAAATGAGTCCTTGTTAGCCCCACTTTCCCCAGGTGCCAGAAAGGCTGGCTCAAAAATTGGTTTGGGTCCCATGATTGGCACAGGTATTGAAGCAGGCAGGAAACCCCCGACTGGGGGTGCAATTGTCCTCCCTGAGCCCCCGAACCGGCCATAGAGTCAGCTTCCTCAGAGTTTTTACTTGGTGGTTCTAGTTTCCTAGATAAAAATGTCCAAATAGTGACTTCTGAGAGTTCCTGCCTGAATATGAGACTCTTGTTGGCTTTTCTGGGCCTTCAGAGCTTCCTACTCACAGCATCAATCTCATTCAGAATCTTCCACTGCTCATAGGGCACCCCGAGAGACTCAGCAGTCTGTATGGTCCTCTTCAACTGGCTTGTCCACACTTTGAGGTCTGTTATCTCCTGTTCTGCCAGAAACTTCCTTAGAGCTTGGGCAAACTGGGGTTTAAAAATGAAAATTAAGGGTAAAAAGAAAACACACACACACACACACACACACACACTCAACACACACATACACAAAGCCTGCTAATGTGGCCTGTAATGGACAATGTGCATAGCCATGGTCAAAATCCATAAGGTGCTACATAGTTAATATAAACCCAAAAGGAAATGAACTTTAACTGGAGCACCCTGTACATTGCTAAGTACACAAGTTGTGCCCAGTGAATATCTGATGGCTGAACGATCACAGCAGAAATGGCTCCAAGTTATCTACACTTCAATACAGAGCTAGACGCAGTGAGCAAGAACACACCTTGAGCACTTGCCTGACTATGGAATCACAGCCTCCGTTCAAATGGGATTTAAGTAAGGAGATAAAAGAGATGACCTCAGCCATGCCCTTCTAACTCTAAGCCTAGAAAATCCAGTGTGCTGACTAATTACTCACCTGCTTTCCCCTCACGGAGAGGCCAGAGTCACCCCCAATCTTCCCCAAGAGATTGAACTCGCTTTCTCCATGCCGGCAAAGGTAAATGGTGCGAGGCTGGACGTGGATATTCATGAGGTAGTAGACTATCTTGCTCTGGATGTAGTCCTGGACTCTGTTGACTAAAAATCGCTGGCCCACATTTATCACCTTGATGAAAGAAAGATCCCTGGGACAGGAAAGAAAAAAAAAATTCCCTGGGTATGAAAATCTGAGAATAAGAATCAGAGGGAAAAGGATTTCTATAGGGACTTGCAGGCTCACAGCTGCTCTTCCTCCCCTCCTCTGTCACACCCACGTTTATGGAACCAAATGGTAGGAGATTAATTACTCCTTAAAACCAAGATGAAGTACAATTTCCTGAACTTCTAGTCAGTTCATACCATTTCCTCAGTGCCTGTACTGTGACACGCGATGTAGATAAATACGATAAACAGAATTCAGGCTTCCCATCAGGGGCTAGACTAGGTGACCTGAAGATTTTGCTGCTAAGCCCGAAATTTGGTGAGAAAAATAGGCCCCATTTGAGGCAGTCAAGACCTGGCCAGAATATGGCATGACGAGCAATGAGGGGAAGGGAAGAGGCAGCAGAAGCACAGACAGCAATGTTTATACACTCCCTGCATCTACCTAATCATGCTTCTCTCAAAGACAGTTTCAGACATTGCTTGCTTTGAGATCAACATGAGATTGTTCTCTTTATAAAAGTCGTACGTGTGGCTGGGCACGGTGGCTCATACCTGTAATCCCAGCACTTTGGGAGGCCAAGGCAGGTGGATCAGGAGATCAGGAGTTTGAGACCAGCCTGGCCAACATGGTGAAACCCCTTCTCTACTAAAAATACAAAAATTAGTCAGGCGTGGTGGCGGGTGCCTGTAATCCCAGCTGAGATCATGCTACTGCACTCCAGCCTGGGCAACAAGAGTGAGAGACTCCATCTCAAAAAAAAAAAAAAAAAAAAAGTAGTAAGTGCTTATTTTAAATCAAAAAATCAGAAAAAATGATGGAAGCATGCAAATCACGCATCACCCTACTACCAGAGATAACATATACAAACACACACGTATATGTAGATCTTCTGTATGTTTTTCTAGGTGGGACTTTGTTCCAAATGAAGAACACTTTTATGCCATATCTAGGAGGTCGTTTTCAGCCTCCATATTAAGGGGATTCTGGGAAACCCACTTGAAGGAACTGAAAGGCTCAAAACATTAAACAGACCACTGTATTCAGTGTGCCATGCACATTAAATGTGCCATTTGCTTGGCTGCAGGTCTGTATTGTCTGAATAGAGCTGTTAACTGCCCTGAATGCATCCATGCTCTTTCATGAGGCCACATTCTTGCAGATGTCCATGTGTACACCATCTTTCTTTAACATGAACTTGGTTTTGCTATGGCTCATATACGTCATACATGACAAGTTAATCTATAGTCTATGCCATTCTGCCAACAAATGCTTTCATAGTAATGACAGCTGGCATTGATCAGACATTTCTCTGAGTCAGGCATGTTCCTGAGGGCTTTGCATGTTTTTTATATATACACACACACACACACACACACACACACACAGAGATAAAAAATATGCAATATGTAATATATATAATATGTTATGCTATAATATGCATGATATACACACAAGCATTAATATATGTAAAATATTATATAATATATATACAGTAAACTTTTTAAAAACTGATGACACATCTCCGAAGGGTATCCTACAACACTCCTGTTCAGATAGGGAGCAGTGGTTCTCAACCACAGATGATTGTGACCCCCGGGGAACATCTGCTATGTCTGGAGACATTTTGGTTGTCACAGCTTGGAGGTGTTAACTGGCAAAGGCCAGGGAAGCCGCTAAACATCCTAAACATCCTACAATACACAGGACAGCTCCTACAATAAAGAATTACCCAGTTCAAAGTGCCAATAATACTGAGATTGAGGAAATCACACTCTAGAGACCAGAGAGAAAAAAATTGATGATAAAAACCACTTCCGGCCAGGCGCAGTGACACATACCTGTAATCCCGGCGCTTTGGGAGGCCGAGGCAGGTGGATCACTTGAGCTCAGGAGTTCAAGACTAGCCTGACCAACATGGGGAAACTCTATCTTTACTAAACATTAAAAAAAAAAAATGCCGGGCATGGTGGCACAGGCCTGGGGTCCCAGCTACTCGGGAGGCTGAGGTGGGAAGATCACCTGAGCCCGGGGGCAGCAGCTGCAGTGGGCCCTGATTTTGCCACTGCACTCCAGCCTGGGTAACGGAGCGAGACCCTGTCTCAAAACAAAACAAAATGCTTCAGTTTTTCATGTACAAGATGCAAGCCACAAATGCATACCTTATTTCTCTGGGATGATGTTAACACATCTAGATCTATAGATGTAGGTTATCAGAAGGAAATTAGAGAACTGAGGGAGAAAGGTTATTTTCCCAGATGAGACCTTTGCCTTGGGCCCTTCAAACGATGGCCTTAAACCTTACTTGTCATAGTTGTCTGGGTCAAGGGGTCGGTAGGTAACTTTGTAGCACTCAATTCTCTTCAGGAAGTCCTCCATCACGTTCTCTCTGTTCCTTTCAGGGTAGTCAGGGCTCGACACCTTAACCTCCTGAAATCATAAAAACAGTAAAGGCCTCATCAGAGGTCTGCCCTTAACAGCCCTCCTACAAATAGCCACTACTAAAAAAAAGAAAAAGAAGTCCATAAAAGTCGCCTTTCTCTGGAACACTGGCACTCCACTCATTGAGTACCCCCTCCCCCGCCCCACCCCGCCCCGTCCTGTGACCCTGGCAACCAAAAAAGTTAAGACAACTGGGGAGTCATGTGCCTGCACTTGGCTGAAGGACAGAGGCAGTCACGCAGCCAAAGCTGCTCCTGGGCCCCAATCCCTTTATGTACTTTCCTGAGAAAACAGAACAGGCTCCAATGTTTCTCCATTACCACTCAGAATAGAGTGCTTGACCCCAGTGCCTGACTTGGGACCAGATGCCTCTTCCTCAGATGATCCCAAGTTCCTATGGCTGGGAGAGCACCTGCATAAGACCATGTACAGATATCTGCTCAGCCCAGCAGAGCACAACCCATCCAATGGGGACGGTCGTACACTGTGACCCCACAGGGCATAAGAAGCCTGATGTATAGAACACTGACTAGAATATTGGACAATTGCTGGGGAGATAACCTTCCTGTAGGTAAGTCCTGAAATGAAGAGTCTGATCTATTCTTTTTTTTTTTTTTTTTTTTTTTTTTGAGACAGGTTCTCACTCTGTTACCAAGACTAGACTGCAGTGGCACAATCATGGCTCACTGCAGCCTCAACCTCTCAGGACAGGTTCTCACTCTGTCACCCAAGACTGGACTGCAGTTGTAAAATCACGGCTCACTGTGGCCTCAACCTCCCAGGCTAAGGTGATCCTCCTAGGCTCAAGCAATCCACCTGCCTCGTCCTCCCAAAGTGCTGAGACTACAGGCACGAGCCACCGTGCCCAGCTGATCTATTCCAACATCTAGGTCTCAGCATCCAGATAATACCCAGAACACAGGGCCAAGACTCCTACAACCTAAAACCTGGTTTCAATTCAACAGCGAATTCTTACTTGATTCCTTAAAGCCTCAGTTTCCTCTCCCAAGAGAAGAGTGTAGAAGTACCAGATGGTGCTCTGGCAGATAGAAAAGATCTTTTTGTGATGTTAAACATGTCTATTTCTCTCTTTCATTACCCAAAACACCCCTCCCCAACAAAACACACACACACATACACACAACACAAAAGGTGAAGAGGAGATGATATGTAGGGGTGTTACCAACCAGAATATTGGCAGCAATGACATCAGGATCATCACAGACAGATTCCACAAAGAATACCTGGCCATGGAGAGAAGGCAGTGATGAACACGTCAAAAATGCCAGGCTGTGAATTAAGAGCACATGCTCATCTACCCCACCCAGCCACTACATCTCCCAGGATTTTCTTCATGAAAGTGGCCTTCAAGTCCTCCTCATAGCTCTCACCACATCCCCTGGGCCTCAAACATACACGCTAAAGGTTTGAGAAAGGACCTGAATGAAAACACTCCAGGACGGGGGAATGCTCTGAGGGAAGAGATTCAGATATCCCATCCTGTCCTCACCCACTACAGTCAGAGATCCATGCCCATAGCCTGACTCCCCACCTCTGCTTATCCCTTTTCCTCCAGCATGGAGTCAGATCCTACCTTGAAGGAATTCTGTTCAGCAAAGTTCAAAATCATGTCCCTCCTCTCCCGGGTTGTATTGGTGGCATCAAACACCTGTGAAGAAAGCACGCAAGGTAAATGAGCAGGAACAGAGAAATGGAACCCCACCAGGGCAGACTCAAGGTAGGGCTGGGTAGCCAGGCTGCTGCAAGGGTGGGGACCAGAAAGAACAAGTAGATAAAGCTTACCGCAATCTGACCATTCTCCTCAGTGAGATATGCCTTAACATCTTCCAGCGCCACCAGAGCACACTGTCTGCCATGAGAGCAAATGAAACCAGCAAGGAGAGCTAAGCTCAAACATAGTCAGAGACACAAACATTCCGGTGGCTACAGGAGTCACATCCTGCCCACTTAGTTTCCCACTGTTCAAAACCTTTCTCTAACTAGATCTTTCCACTTTCTCACTGAGGGTTTTCATACCATCCTACAACCCCTTCCTGCCCCTGCCCCAGTGCACAGATCTTAGCCCTCTTTAGACTTCTCCTACAAGCACACAGGTATCGCTGTGAGCCCTGTTCTTCTGACCACCCAAGCCCAAGGTCACTTGCCCATCAGGTAACTTCCATTTCACTTCCCTATAAGATATTTACTGAGATGAAACCAAACCCTGTCACACCAAGTCTCATGACAGCCAAGAAAGAGCTGACCTGGAGATCAGGCCTTAAACAAGACTCACTTGCGGATCTTCATGGCCTCCTCATTGTCATGCCGAAAGAAGTCGTAGGACTTATAGGACTTGACTGCTTCACGCCGATACACCCCAAGATTAAACACTGCGGAAGACACCCAAATCCTTCAGCAGCCAAACAATATGATGGCTCTACCAAACGGGACCTGTTTCTTGATCTAATGTCAGAGTGGCCAAGGGGATGAAAAAAGCAGCAGCATGGTAGGTTGGAAACAATATCAGATTAAGAGTCAAAGAGTTGGGTTCAAGTCCTGACTTTCTAGACCTTGGACAAGTCTTAAGCTGTCTGAGGTTTCAATTTCCTCAGCCACTCTGTCTATCTCACAGAGACACTGCTAGGGTTATATAAGATGATGTCCACATAAGGCCTCTGAAAATGTACAGCCCTAAGCTCATCTAAATCTTAACAGTCCTATCAAAGGCATTCCCTCAAAACTAGGCCAATCCACCCACGCCAGGAGGAGACAAGTCTGGGAATAGAGAATAACTCCAGTAAACCAGAAAGCAACTGCTATTTCTGCCAGAAGCACCCTATAGCATTGATGCCAGGAAGAAGAAGTCCCCTGGAGACCTGTGAGGCCCAGGAACTAATAATTTCCTTTCCTAGGGAATGAGCCACACTTACCTTTGGTGGGCACTCCAATCCAGTTGAGGTAGCGTGTTAGTTTCTTAGACACGTAGGTTTTACCCCGGGCTGGCAAACCAATCATAACGATGAGAGTCGGGGAGTTGGTCATGTAGGAGGCCCATGCTAGAAGGAAATGAAACAACATAAAACGAAATGACTAGGGTCCTAGTAAGGTTTTCTGGTGTTTGTTTTTTTGAGACGGAGTCTTGCTCTGTCGCCAGGCTGGAGTACAGCGGCGTGATCTCAGCTCACTGCAACCTCTGCCTCCCAGGTCAAGAGATTCTCCCCCCTCAGCCTCCTGAATACCTTGGACTACAGGCACCCGCCACCATGCCCAGCTAATTTTTGTATTTTCAGTAGAGACGGGGTTTCATCATGTTGGCCAGGATGGTCTCAATTTCTTGACCTCGTGATCCACCCACCTTAGCCTCCCAAAGTGCCGGGATTACAGGCCTGAGCCACCACGCCCCGCTGGGGCCTAGTAAGGTTTATACACTGAGCTACGAACTTCAAAGTCATAATCTCATTTTATCTCCATAAACCTGTGGAGCAAAGGTTCAGCAAGTCTGAGAAGACAAATAAGGCGATATCAGGCAGGCCTCCTGAAATAGAGTTAAAAGGTTATGCAGGCTTCCAGAAAATGCCCAAACCAACACACATCTTTCCCACATGTCTGAGGTCTTCACTGAAGTACCCAAGGTGGAAAGAGGAAAAAAAGTGGCAAGGATAAGAAAGAAAATAACCATGCTGGAGCCAGACATGACAGCTCATGCCTGTAATGCCATCTATTTGGGAGGCTGAGGTGGGAGGATCACTTGAGGCCAGGAGTTCAAGATAAGCCTGGGCAACATAGAGACACCCTTGTCTCTTCAAATATAAATATATAAATAAATATATATAATTATATATTGTATAATATATATTTATATATTTATATATAAATATATTATATATTTATATTAAAATATATTAATATGTTATATATTTATATATCAATATATTAATATTTGTATATAAATATATTTATATATAAATATATATATATCACTTAGCCACATGTGGGAGTGTACACCTATAGTTCCAGCTACTCAGGAGGATTGCTTGAGCTCAGGAGTTCAAGGTTGCAGTGAGCCATGATCACGTCACTGCACTCCAGCCTGGGCAACAGAGCAAGACTTCGTTTCAACAAAAGAAAGAAAAGTAATAATGACATCATCCTTAACGTAAGAATGCCTAGAAATATAAAAATGATATAGCTGTGAAGGAAGGTCTAATGCTTACAGATTCTACCAGTGCAGAACTGAGCTGGCTCCTATAATAGGTCCAACAGAGTTTCTGTCTCCAGGATCCCACTCATCCCTTCAGAACCATGGGTAAGAATTAGCTTGCCCACTGCAAAAAGCCTTGCCTCAAGCTGTTTTGGCCTTTTCACTCAGGCCATGAGCTCCTCTTTAAGCCAGAATTTCTAAACCATAGTGAGATTGAGTTGGCAAAGCCTACTTGATACACATTCTGAATAGACCTCAGGAAGCTTCAGGGTAGAGCCAGCCCACATAGGGCATCAGGGCCAATCTGCCACCATGGCCCATGTAAAAGCAAGACAATTGAGAAGCATTAACAGTCCTCAGTCTACCCTTCCTTAGTAAATTAACTTACTTCAGGAATGCTTATTTGCAGCGATAAGTCTCACTGGACAGGCAGGGCAAACTAGATGTTCAGGGGACAGGTGACTTGTCTAGGGACACATAATGAATCAAGGGTATAGCTGGCACTAGAACACAGATCTTGTGCTTCCTTGCAGCTTTTCTCCATAAAAAGAGGTTCCTCATCACCTTGCTCACAGGGGCTGGCTCCTCCTGGCCCATCTTGCTGCAGAGGAGAGGTGGGAGAAGGACCTGCACTGCTGCCGGCCACTGTCCTGGGGCCAAAAACCACACTGAGGTCATCTGGGACAGCTCAGGCTCTGCCGGCTCCAATGAGGGAAGGCCCTGCACAGGATGGGGGGAAAAGGAAGAAACACCTTCACCTCCCACTTCCCACCACTGCTTCCCAGAAGGTGCCCTGCAAGTTGCGGCTGCCCCTCTGCCTGGTACTAAGGGACCTTGTAAGATTAAGAAACAGTTCTGTAAAATGGAGGTACTGGATGGGAAACACAACTTTCATTTTTTGAGAAATAAATGTAGAAAGATCTCAGTGGAGAAGTGGGAGGAGGGGCCCCGGTAGAGAACCAACCTCGGAAGGAAAAGAGTTTCCTAAGGGCGTTTGGCAAGAAGTACTCAGAGTGACCCTAGTGGTGAGGAGGGAGAAGTGGAGGCCCAGACCTGGGGTCAAAGGGCTTGGCTTTTAGTCCTTTACCCACTGTACACACGGAAAATTCCTGAGTCTCAGCAGGAGCCCCTCCAAGGGAGGTAAAGGAGCAACGTAAGTGATTTTCATCTCTGTTCAAATAGGGAGCTCAAAGGCAGGCAAACTGTACCCTGAAGCCTCGGCTGGCATTAATCCCTAATCACTGGCCCCTAACAGGCAGATAGCCTCTGCATGGGATCAGCTGTCTCAGGTTTAAGTAGTAAAATCCCCTGAGTCTTCACTTTCACCAGCTCAGCTCAACACCTGCTCTCAATCTCCCATGATTTGGCTCATTACCTGCACTTCTAGGCCTGCTTTGTCCGTACCTTCCAGCCCATTAGGCACATCCCCCAAAGGTCCTATTACCCTCCCAAAGCTTAAAATGAACTGATACTTGGGAGCTGCTCTGAAGGCAACCAGGGAACCAGCTGCTCTCTGTTTACCCATGTGGACAAAGAATGCTAAGAACAACAACAACAAAAAAAACCGTATCCACCTGGGACCTCCCAAGAGCCCTCCAGCAACGCACCTCTCGCCTCTGTCCAGAACACATTTATACACACCTGCTACAACCAGGGCTTCTCATTTTCTGGAGTACAAAACTAAACCACACTTCCTATCTCAAATTACCACACTGGCAATAGTAGGAACATTCTGTCCTGCCTGTTAAAAACACAAAACCACCTCCCACTACCACCTGATTAATTTCAGAGACAATGTAACCCATCTCTTGATATACATTGGAAAACTGTTTCATCCTGAAATTCTCTTCTACCTTCTTTAAGCCAGGTTTAACTCCTTTTCTCAAACTTAAATTCATTTTCCTTTCATAATGAAGGGGAGGCCTGCCCCTCCACACCTATGGGCGTTTCTCATCAGGTGGGCATTTCTCCACAGATGGGAGGAGAGACTGAGAAAAGAAAGAGACACATAACAGTCTGATCTCTCTTTTCCCCACATATAAACTTGCTTAGATAAAATGAAGACTTGAGGGTGAGCGGGCGCAGTGGCTCACGCCTGTAATGAACACTTTGGGAGGTCAAGGTGGGTGGATCGCCTGAACCCAGGAGTCTGAGACCAGCCTTGGCAACATGGTGAAACCCTGTCTCTACTAAAAATACAAAATTAGCCAGTCTATAACCCAGTCTCAAAATAAATAAATTAATTTTTTTTAAAAAGATGGACAAAAAAAAAAAAAAGAAATGAGGACTTGATAACTTCCTTCATGTAAATGGAAAAACTCAAGCCTGGAGAAATTAAGAGCTTTGCCCATGGTCCCACAATAGACAGTCAAGGTCAGGGCTCTGACCAGTCTCCTGATCTCATGACTGCCCATTCAGTCCCAGCTGCCAGCTCCTGTGCCTCATGTCAGCACTTGACAAAGGTACCTTCATGGTAAACACAACTTGCTCTCCATTCTAATCCTGAAGGATGGTCTGGGAGAGCAGTGGTTCCCAGCATTTTCAGTACCCAGGTTGTCTTCTTTTATTGGCTCTAAAGAGGCCTAATATTTAGAAATATGCTGCCCATAAAGCATGTTTCATTAGTGATATTTTATCTTTATTCATCAGAAGTCAGAACTGCTGATTATCTCCTGCTGGTTGACAGGCATGAAATAACCAAGTTCATATAACTATGGTCAAACACTAAGAAAGATGATGTTTCAGTTAACCACTATGGCTATAGTTGATGCTGCCCAATTTCCATCAAATATCGTGAAATACTGAAAACAGCTTACAATATAGAACTTTTCAGGAAAGCAAATTAGTAATACTGATGAACACTTCCAATGTGTCTATCTTTCCTATCATTTCTGTAGGAAAAGTTGCTGGCACAAATGTGCAAAGGTGTACGTGTAAGAATGGTCACTGCAGCACTCTTTGTGATGATGAAAAACTGGAAACAATTTAAATGCCTATCCGTGGAAAGCTGGCATATCCATACAATGCAGAATGAGGTAAATCTGGATTTATCAACGTTAAAAGGATGTCCACAAGACAGTAACTTGTTTAAAAAAAAAATGAACAATATGAAACTACCTTTATTAATAGGATATACAGAATAAGATGTCTAAAAGAAACAAACTTGGAAGAGACAGGAGTTTTTTACTTTTCACTTTCTAAATCTTTTCTGTTATTTGAATTTATGAACATACGTTGCTTTTGTATTTAGGAAAAGGTACATGGAAGAACTTGTCTGTTCCAGAACTACTCAAAAAAAAAAAATTAAAGAAAAAAAAGCATGTAGATTTCCCCATTTCTGCTTTTTAAAATTTATTGATTGATTTATTTTTTTCTGAGACAGAGTCTCGCTCTGTTGCCCAGGCTGGAATGCAGTGGTGTGATCTCGGTTTACTGCAACTTCCTCCTCCCAGGTTCACGCCATTCTCCTGCCTCAGCCTCCTGAGTAGCTGGGACTACAGGCGCCCGCCACCATGCCCAGCTAATTTTTATATATATATATATATATATATATATATATATATATTTTTTTTTTTTTTAGTAGAGATGGGGTTTCACCATGTTAGCCAGGATGGTCTTGATCTCCTGACCTCATGATCCGCCCGCCTCAGCCTCCCAAAATGCTGGGATTACAGGTGTGAGTCACCGTGCCAGGCCTTCCATTTCTGCTTTCATAAGCCCTGAAACCAGTCCTCTGAGCACCTTAAAGGCACCTCGGCCAGTAGCCCCTCTTCACCCCATCCCAAGAGCAGTTGAAGTCCCAGCAATGCTCCTTCGGAGGTTTTGGCTCCCTAAAGTCATTCTTCAGCCCTGAAATCCTCAAGCCCAGTCACTTCCCGGAGTCAAAATTAGCCAACACAGGTGTAATGAGCAGCAAGGGGACAACGGTTAAGCTATTAATAAAGCAGCTACTGATGTGAACACTAAGCAGCCAGGGGAACCAGCTCCAAAGTACAGCTCCATAGCAGAGGAAAAGGAAGTAAGTTAACACATATACTCATAACTTTATTTTCTCCTTTGACTATGTCTGCAACAGTCTCACAGCCCAACTGTGACGTGAGGAGAGAATGAGGTAAATAAATCACAGTGGCTTTAGGAAACCTTCTTCTTCTTAGAGAAGAAAAAGGTATTTAGAGAAACTAGAGCTTGCAAAAAGAGATCAGAGCCCAGAGCAGGAATTAGAGTCTAGAAGACAGGAAAGAAACCAGGGATTACTGCTTCCTTGACTAATTGAAAGCCCTCAAGGCAGATGAACTACTAGAGTTAGGAAAGCAGGTAGAACAGATTCCTACCATGGAGAAAAAAGCAAATTAGAAGGACTGACACAATTATCGACTCTGACCCCCAGCCCCCAGCTTTCTTTTGGATCAAGCACCCTAGTAACACAAGTGTACCTCCCTGTAAGGGGTGCATCCCAGATCCCCAAATCTGGGTTACAATATTGTCAAACAAAAGAAGAAAACATTTTTTACTGAAAAACTAATTCTTCACTGGTCTCTTTTAAATAGTGAGCTTCCAATACAGCATTTGAGTATGATTCAATATAAATATTTCAGGAATAAATACAACAGGCAGATTGAGTCACCTGTGAAAAATAGCACACATTGGCTATATGCTCAACACTCTTCTGAGTGCCTTCCTACATTTAGTCATTTAATCCTCACATCACTTTTGGGGGAGATATTGTCAGTATCTCCACTTTTAAAAGGATTAAACTGAGGCATGGAGAGGATAAGCAACTTGTTTAAGAGCTAAGAAGTCATAAACCCAGGATTCAAACTCAGGCAGTCTGACTCCAGAGGCTACACTCAAACATCATGCTATACTAGTTATTTCTCATGGGGTATTCTGCCCTTAGCACCTGGCTTCTTGACCTGGCAGAGAAAAGAGACCCTAATTGTAGACCCTAACTCTGCCAACCCCAGTATCATGTCCAGCCAGCTGCTTCTGTCCAGCAGGCTCCATGGGTGCTAGGTGAAGAGAGATTATCATTGTCAATCATAAAAGTGACAAGGGCATGACATCAAGGTCGAGGCTCTGGGAAAAGCTTTGAACATGAGATGATTCCTGGTCTCATGCTGGTCGACTGTTTCCACCTGCTGACATATATATAACTGACTTGACTAATTGGTTATATATACATATATATATATGTATCTCCACTGATGTGAGAAGAACTGACAGGATTCCACAGGAAAAGTGCCATCCAGAAGCAGAGGCAAGAGTTAGCATTCCTTGAAGTTCCCCAAAATATATGGGGAACAGAGTCCCAGACCTTTTGGGGAGCTATGCAGCCTATAATGACGCTTAGAAATACAGATGCATGGGGACAGGAAATGATGCTTCATCTCGTCGCAAACCCTCCTGCTGTCTCTATCTAAAAGACAAGCATGGAAATGCTCAGGTGAAAGCTATCCTCAAAAAAAATGAACCTACAGGGAAAATAGTTTACAAAGTACAA
The DNA here is from genome assembly GCF_049350105.2 of Macaca mulatta. Taxonomy (NCBI): domain Eukaryota; kingdom Metazoa; phylum Chordata; class Mammalia; order Primates; family Cercopithecidae; genus Macaca; species Macaca mulatta. The sequence continues at coordinate 64,807,239 of NC_133406.1, read as the reverse complement.
AGCCTAAACCTGTGAGAAAGTAAGATGCCCAAGACACTGTGAGAAGCCAAGTGTCAGGGCTCATTCCCCTGAGGCCTGAAAGAATGAAGCCAAACAGCACTGGCTCCCATCTGTAATTTCTACAATGAGCAGCACTCTCCCAAAATTTAGCCCAACAGATAAAGCTGGTAACATTACCAGCTCTAAGTAATTCCTGCACCTGCAACTGTGTCTTACTCATTGTGTGTACAATAATGTTTGTTCTAACTTCCATCAGCAAGCCAGTGTGCAAATGTCCCAGGAGACAGAGATTCAGTTAAAGAAAGCAGTAAGAAACTGCTGGACTACACCAGTAGTCTAGCCCCAAGAACAGACATTTCGCTAAGTCTACTTGTTTTAGACAGGACATTCCACCCTGGAGACTTTGTATTAAATTTCCATGTCAAAGAATTATTTATCGCTCCCACCAAGCAGTAGAGTCTAGGATTATAACTATATTCCCAAGATAAAATGCTGAGAGAGAGCAGTCCCTCCTCTCTGCCAGAACTCACAACATTTCTTCTCTGACATTCGAAGATTTGGGGTTTTAGTTTCATAGCTGTTGTTGTTCTGTTCTGAGACAGATGCCCCAGACATGGCAGCTCTTCAGATGTCTGAAAGAGAGAAGTAGAATGTAAAAAAGGGAAGGGGAAGAAGGAAGACATAACTTAAAAGAAAACTCAGTGCATTGGATCCGCATGGTATAAGTAAAAGCACCCTGGGCCAAGAGTCAAGTTCAGTCTTGTTTCTCCCAATTAGCAGCTACTTCTCTAGCCCTGTTTCCTCACCTATAAAAAGAGTAGCGCTAGAACCTTACATTTATCTGCTGACTTACGAGTCTACATTTACAAACGTTATCTTCTTCAGTCCTTCCAATAATCTTGTAATTAGACAGATTTTGCTACCATTATTTCTTCTCCTCCTTTTACAGATTGAAAATTTGAGATTCATCGGATTAAGTGGCCTGCTCAAGGTTTCATGACCTCAGATTCTAGTTTTAAGAATCTGGGCAGAGTAGTGGCAGCAGTTGGGGTGCGGTGGGTTATGAATAGACCAAGTTCATTACCAAGAAAGTAACTCCAATCTAATGGTAGGGCTGTTTCGAAAAATGTGGGGCCGGGCACGGTGGCTCACTCCTGTAATCCCAATACTTTCGGAGGCTGAGGCGGGCGGATCACGAGGTCAAGAGATAGTGACCATCCTGGCCAACATGGTAAAACCTCGTTTCTACTAAAAATACAAAAATTAGCTGGGCGTGGTGGTGCGCGCCTGTAGTCCCAGCTACTCAGGAGGCTGAGGCAGAAGAATCGCTTGAACCCGGGAGGCGGAAGTTGCAGTTAGCCAAGGTCGCGCCACTGCACTCCAGCCTAGCGACAGAGCCAGACTCCGTCAAAAAAAAAAAAAAAAAAAAAAAGGAAAAATGAAAAAGAAAGAAAAGAAAAAAGTGAGGGACGTGGGAAAATCTCGAACATATTCCCTGAAGGAAAAACAGTAACTGGACCTCAAGACAGCCCTAGCTAGCACGTCACTCATTTCTCCTCTGGTGCATTCTCAAGCCCTGCTCCGCACCCTCTCCCTAGTTACCTCCGGGGCTCAGTCTAAAGAACACCGGAGAGCTGAGGTGGTAAATGACTTCCCCAAGGTCACCTCGGGAAGAGGGGTAAGCCCTGATTCGAACTGGAGTGGGAAAGCCCTGAGCTCATGCCCCCAATTCAGACAACAGGGGGCTGGTGAGGACGGAAGGTCCTGCGCCTTCAAGAGCCTTACACGATTCCTTCACTGACCACACAAATCCTCCAACCCAAACACCGGCTCTGGCTCCCGGTCCCAGAATGTCCGCGCTCCCTGCCATGCCGGGCGACCAGTAGTACCTCGCCCCGCACTTCATCCAGGGGCACGCAGCCCCGGCATCCCGCCCCGCTAGACCCCACCCGGCGCTGCGCAACTGTGGCTCACCCTACGATCTCTCCTAAGATCCCTCCCTGCCTTGGCCCCGGCGCCTCCCCTGTAACACTACCGAACCGAGCCGACAGCTTGTGGCCGGGGCCGGCGCTACAGTAGCCGGCAAATCATGTGAGCCCGTCTGGCCCCGCCCCTCGCGCGTAGGTCCTCACCTGGAGAGAATCATCCACCAATCGGGCGCCTGCAGGGCCCAGGGGGCGGGGCCGGGTCGCAATAGCCTACGCGGGCTCGGGAAGGCTGGTGTAAGTGGGAACCAGAGAGATCACAAGCACCCGAGTTTCCCAGTGCCGCGGAGCCTGGTGGCATTGTTGCTTGGTAACTAATAGGGCTGGGGGCGGGGTTAATAAAAAGCCTGGCTTTTTTCTGACTCTCGCGAGAGTGGACTATTCAGTAGGCGCCTTGAGAGGGGGTGTGCCCTTTGAGTGATGAGAAAATGCTGCAAAGATTAACGCTCTCATTACTGAATCCCAACAGAACCTCATTAGATCCATAAAAGGGAACGTAAGCTTTAAAGATGTTTTTGCTAGAATAAACTACCACAACACTTGAGCTAATTATGCCTTAGGGTGTATACATACCCCGTTCCACAGGTCAGACGCTGTAACCTAAGAAACTCAACCACTCTCATCGTTGAACCAGAAGCTTCCCTGGACCCACCCATACACCCCAGTGGAATTTTTTTTTTCTTTTTTTGAGATGGAGTTTTGCTCTTGTTGCCCAGGCTGGAGAGAAATGGCACGATCTTGGCTCACCGCAACCTTTGCCTCCCGGGTTCAAGCGATTCTCCAGCCTCCGAGTATCTAGGATTACAGGCATGCGCCACTACGCCCCCCTTATTTTGTATTTTTAGTAGAGACAGGATTTCTCCATATTGATGAGGCTGGTCTCGAACTTCTGACCTCGGGTGATTCACCCGCCTCGGCCTCCCAAAGTGCTGGGATTACAGGTGTGAGCCACCGCGCCCGGCCACCCCAGTGGACTTCTAACCGCTCCTACCTTCCCTCCTACCTACCTCCCAACTCAGGCTGTATCATCTGTTGTAGTGTCTTGAAGAACCAAGGAGGAAAATTGCACCAGCAGAAAAAAATTGAGTCATGAAAGATGTGAAAAGATAGAAACATTACATATCATTTATTCAGAAGCAAAGTCTTTTACAGTGGAGGTGAGTTTGGACCAAGTGAACTACACTTTTCATAGTTGCCCCAGTGGGCCCGTTTGATGCTTGATAAACACACTCTAGACAAGTGGGACTTGCTGTCTGGATACCGGCTGGATAAAGAACAATGAGTATAGATTTCTTGGAAAATAGACATATAAATTCAGGGATGTCTTTATTCCTCCTTCGCCTGGGAATTAAACTCATTCTTCCAAAAGTTCAAACAGTTATCTCCTCTTTGAGACTTTTTACAACTCCCAGAGTGCTCTAGTTGCCCTCTCTATGTCTATACAACTCTGTCTTTATTCTTTCAGCAAGTATTTGTTGAACATTTTTTATTTGCGATTCACAGTCCTGGGTTCTAGGCACACACGGTTGAAAAGGTACACATAATCTAGCATTATCACGTTGCTTTGAAATTCAGTGGCTGTGTGTCTCACACCCCACCCTGTCTCCCAACTGCAATCAATACTTGTTACAATGAAGGCAGGAATGAAGTCTTCATATTTGCATGCCCAGGAACTGAACTGGAATCTGATGACACGCACTACATGACTCCTCCTTACACTGCCACCACCTGAATGAGGCAGCTGCCCTGGGCCCAGATGCTGACCTCATACTGTGCTTTCTGATGTGGCAAATAGACGTTTTCAAGCAGTCCCAGGGAGGCAGAAAGGCCAGTCCTTTGGCCCCTGGAACCTCAATGAGTCAATGTTTAATGCAGCCACGAGTCTAGTCACAAGTATAATTGTTTTTGACTGGTCCTTTGACTCAGTGACCATTCCTGGCATTCGTTTGCGTTGTGAACTATGATTCTGTTTCTCCTAATGTAGTCTGGGTGTAGCGTGGAAGCCCCAATTTAATAATTTCCGACCTCACTAAGTGCAAGGTCACATTCCAAGCTCCAGAGCTTCATTAAGGAACTCCTTCCCCCGCCCTCTTTTCTTAAGCATATATGCTACCGACGCGGAGGGCACCTCACTCGCTCTACAAGTAGCAAGACCCGTTGTCCTTTAGGAATACGGAGGTTTACATCTTCGTTCTGAGGGTGGGGGAAAAATCAGTTGCCACTTTAAAAGAGTTCGCGCTTAAGGCAGAAGCCGCGCCGAAGCGTCGCGAGAACTGTAACAACCCGCAACTTCTCGCGATGTTTGGCCCCGCTAAAGGTCGCCATTTTGGAGTCCACCCGGCGCCTGGTTGCCCCGGCGGCATCGCTCAACCGGCTGCCGGGACCAAAGCTGGTCCCGCGGGTGTCTGGCCTGTGGGCAGCCGGACCGACACGATGTGGCGGCTCCGCTGCAAGGCCAAGGACGGCACCCATGTTTTGCAGGGGCTGTCCAGCCGGACCCGGGTGCGGGAACTCCAGAGCCAAATTGCCGCCATCACCGGGATCGCCCCCGGCGGTCAGCGAATCCTCGTCGGATACCCTCCCGAGTGCCTGGATCTCAGCAATGGGGATACCATTCTGGAAGACTTGCCCATCCAATCTGGTAAGGAATCAGGGCAGGGGCCAGGGAAAGTCCCGGGAGGACGGAGAGGGGCGTGAGAGAGAACAGAACACTAGTCAAGGCAAGGTGGCTGTGGGTCGGCGGGGGACTTTGAGGCCAGGGGCGAGGATAGATCAAAGAACAGAGAACTCTGACGGGGGCCGGGGCAAGTGTCTAGCAACTCCTTGTCTTGACACAGGGTTGAAAGGGAACCCAAAGGCTTGAAGTCCCCCTTCCCCAATCCGCTTTCTGCTCGGCTTTGAAACTATCCCATTTTGTTTTCCGTCGGCGTCCACAAAAATATGAAGAAGTAGGGCCTATTTTCTCTGTCCTTATGTCTCTTTTCCCCTGTATCATCGATGAGATCTCAAGGATGCAGGATTTTTTTTTTCTTGGTTCATTTTTGCAATCCCCTTCATAGATACTTCGTTTGACAGGCATACTCATTTTCGAGTCAGCTTTTAAACACCCACTGAAAGCCCTTTCAATTTCTAACCAGTAGCAGTTATTTTTGTGCCATATCAAAACTTGAACATCAGTGTTTATAATTAAAAGCTTTCAGTTGCTGTATCAAGGACGCTGTAAACACTCAGAGTAGATAAGTTCCCAGAGAAGGAGACCCCCCTAGCGGCCTACTCTGTAGTGAGCACCTTCTGTAAAATACTGTATAAGGAAAGGAAATTTTGTTTTTGAAATGTATCTTTTTAGGTAAGCTTAAAGTTGTTTACTCCAGACCGCTTCACTAAATTGGGATGCAACCTGAAGTGTCTTTGTTCTTTGTTCTTTTTTCATCTTTATGAAAATTCAGTGAACAAAGATTGTTACTGGTAACTTATTTGCAAAGCTGTCTTCTCTTTAATAACCCCAGTTTATGCTTTAACTCCTTCAGTTTGTAATTTACAGACTTGGCTAGTGAACACTCGGTTTCTTCTATAATTTCTCTGCAGATCGGGATTTGTTTTATTTTTAACAGGTGACATGCTGATCGTTGAAGAAGACCAAACCAGGCCCAAAAGTTCACCTGCATTTACTAAACGTGGTGCTTCTAGTTACGTCAGGGAAACTTTGCCTGTGCTTACCAGAACCGTGGTCCCAGCAGACAATTCTTGCCTCTTTACCAGTGTGTACTATGTCGTCGAAGGAGGAGTCTTGAATCCAGCTTGTGCCCCTGAGATGAGACGCCTCATAGCACAAATTGTAGCAAGCGATCCGGACTTCTATAGTGAGGCAATACTGGGAAAAACAAATCAAGAGTACTGTGACTGGATCAAAAGGGATGACACTTGGGGAGGAGCAATAGAGATATCGATTTTGTCCAAGTTTTACCAATGTGAAATATGTGTAGTGGATACACAGACAGTAAGAATTGATCGTTTTGGGGAAGATGCAGGATATACTAAAAGGGTTCTGCTTATTTATGATGGCATCCACTATGATCCACTTCAGCGTAACTTCCCTGATCCAGATACACCTCCTCTGACCATTTTCTCCTCTAATGATGATATTGTTCTTGTACAAGCACTGGAATTAGCAGATGAAGCTAGAAGAAGGAGACAGTTTACTGATGTCAACCGCTTCACCCTGAGATGCATGGTATGTCAGAAAGGATTAACTGGACAAGCAGAAGCAAGGGAACATGCCAAGGAGACAGGCCATACCAACTTTGGAGAAGTGTGATCTATGCATGAATGAGGGTTGAAGTCTACTACCTCACAGATCCAGAAGGCTCTGGGTTTTCCAATAAGCTGTCGTAACCCTAAAGAACAAAGGACACAATGCTTGAACCATCCTTTTGACTTAAAACCACTAAGACACTGAAATTCCTTGTTAAGATTAAAATTAGTGTGCAAGTTTACAGATGTGTGTCTACAGTGGTAAACTGTACATACATGCCTCTTTCTGCTGGAGTGACAGAATAGGTGATCCTTGCCACCTACTGACACTGACCTGAAGATTGAGATTGAGTATTATAAACTAGCACCCAGCAGCTTTAACTTGTAGAAGAAAGCATCACATTTTGGGTAATGTGGAAGGCCTCCTGTGAGTCCACTGGACATTTACCACAGTGTCTCCAGTAACCGAGTCTTTTTAAAAACTCTGAATCAGTTAAGTTTCTAAATTATGAATTGATTCATCAAATGAAGATACTCAGAATTGTCCAAACTGATTTTATATTGCAATTTGGTACACTTTATAAATGTGTGCTTAACCACTGATAAGTACATCACAAGCAATTTTTACAGGGATGAGTCTCATCCTTGAGAATGTTATCACAAAACAGGAACTGATTGTGCCCTGTTTAAGATCTCTAGTGTATAAAAAGTAGAATGTATGAGGGAAAAGGTGCCTGAGCAGCTTTCTGAAGCTTTAAAAGACCGTTGGCCTCGTGTTTTAATGCAATTCATGTACTGCTCTTTGTCACATTGGATAACATTTTAAAGTTAAGCAGGGTATTTTTTTAAATTGGAAATTCCTTGAAATTTGAGTCCTCAGTTTTTTCTTCATTTGCATAAAGCTTTGTCTGGGGGGATTTAATTTTCTCAGCTTTTTGTTAAGAGCACTTCCTCCAAAAAATTTTTTTCAAGTAATAATGCTCTGCTTTGGGTTGGTTTTTGTAAGATTTTTTGCACACCTAAACAGTGTTTGCTTTTGTGCTAGCCTTATCCCTCCACTAAAGTTATTTTAAATAATTTCACATTTCTGCAAATTAGCACTTTGCTTGTCTGCAATCTTTTACTTTGATTTTTGAAGTTTTAAAGTAATTGGAGTAATACTGTTGAATGAATTTGTTTCACTTCCAAAATAGGAAAAATTGTAAATCCTTGCCTTATGCAGCTTTCTCAGAATTCTGCTTCTTCCTAATACTAGATGTGTAGCCATTTGCTTCGTGGACTAATCCGCAAGGCACACCCTCTAAAACTTAGCTTCACTGCAAGATCTTCCAGATAAAGTTTTCTACCTCTTAATTATTCTGATCAGGGATGCTAAATTATAATTTGTTATGTATTATCTCATATAATGTGAAGAGGCTTAATGTTGTGAAGTTTTGTTATTTTGGTCTCATTTTTTATTAAGTATCTCACTTAGAAAATCAGTGGTATACTTTAAAGCACTTGGATCTTTTTCAGCATATCTTCCTAGCAAATGTTTTAAAATTAACATTTACTTTTAGCACTTTCACTTGGTGAAGGTGGCCATATAAAATTAAGGAACATTTGAACAATATAGGAGAAAAGTACTTTTAAGGGACAATTCACAAAGTATGTTTGAAATTGTCAGATGACATTTCTTGAGTACCTTTTGTGTGCATAGTTATTTTAGACAATATAAGCTGTTATGATCAGTATAACTTAAAAGTGTTTAGTTTTCTATTTTACTGAGCCTTAAAAATAGCACTGATAAACTTATGATACTTAATGTTTGGCAATCATAATATGTTCAAATTAATAGGATTGAAAATCTCTCCACACCTGACTCTCATCTGGTCTAGATGGTTTTGGTTTTGTATCTTTTTTATTTCTCCCAGAAAATATTAAATTTAAAACTGTAAATTAAGAATATACCACTAGATAACAATTATCAAATTGAGCTTTATGCATCGTTAGTCAGAATGCTTACCTTCCTTTCTTTGCTACTTCAGGAGACAAAGTTGACATTTGCTTACTGCAGCTTTAGATGTAGAAGTTTATTCATGCAACAAATATTTATTGAGTAATTTATACTGTGCCAGGCATGTTTTGATATGTTTCTGTTGTATGTTTTGATATGTTCCAACATAAGTTTCTGTCACTTTAAAATTCAGTATATATTTTCTACAGTGGGTAAATTTAACAATGGAAAGGAAAATTAAACCCCTTCATTGTAAGTGCTTTGTTTACATATTAAGTGTCAAGTATTTATTCAGGGGATCTTATTTCATTCTATTTTATCTGTCATGTAGGTTGTCCATTTACCAGTTGGACACAGATACTCTGTCAAATTCCTTTCAAAAATGACTTTAATCTGCTGAAATTTAGCACTAGTACTTTAGTGTTCTGATCATGGAAAATTCAAGATGAAGCTTTATTTGCGGACCATCTGATTTAGTTATTAAGCATTAAAAACCTAAACCTTTCCTCATTCTAAACTCAAGCTTTAAAGCCTCACAGAATTTACAGGGGTTTTTTGTTGTTGTTGTTGTTGTTTGTTTTTTCATTTTTTACTGTGCTTATTAAACTCTTGAAATTAGTTATTAAAGGGAGTAAATTCTCATCTTGGGAATTTTGAAAATCTGTGGACTTACAACTTTCAGGAGGATTAAATGTCTTTAAGTTTTGTACTAGAGCAGAGTGAAATCCTTCTTCCTATTCATTCAATTTTTGCCTGCCATAGGGGAGGTTTTTTTTTTTTTGTAAATTAAAATGAGGACAGTTTATATCAGTGGCAAAGTGAATAAAGACCTCACTTTCCCACCCCACCCTTCTTCCTTTCTTTTACTCTTCTTTGGATTAAAGGTCAGGTGTAGTGCTATGAAGATTCACTCCTGAGTAAAGTGATTTCAGAAGTGAAAATTGAATATACCTGGAAATTTTGTGATGTGTTAGCCAAGCGAAGATATTAGTGTGTTACATCTTTTGCTAATGGTTTGTGGTTGATTTCTTCATTGTTTCCCATGAAATTAGCATAGTCAGGTAGTACCCTTGAAGCTTGACTGCTGGTCAGTTTGACCCTGTTTTTAACAACTAATGTAGTCATGCCACTTGATTATTCCATGAAGTCCCAGCAAAATAATAATCAGGAATTAACTAACATTATATTATCTATCTAATTTGTCTGTGGCCCCAAATGCCCATGCCTAACTTGCTTCTCCAGTTTATTCCTTCTGTGTAGGGATTAAAACGTGGGTGTTGCAAGTTGCCCTAAGCTAAACATAGTTTTCTTACATCTTTTTGAAAAAAAAGGGAATGGGAAGTATGCAAGATTAAGCAACAGCGATTTTTTTTTTTTTTTTTTTTTTGACGAATCAGGTGACCTTCCTAAACATACTAAGAATTACGTTCTTTCATGTGTTAAGACACATTTAATTTGTTTGCAGCACTTTAACAAAAATATGGAATAAAAGTTTACATGTTGGCCCTCTAGGGATCTAATTAAGGACATTAAAGTACAATTCTTGAGCTGCTATCCATCAGCTCTTCTTAATCAAAGATTGCCATCAGTATAGAGTGTATCTAATGGCACAGCATTCTGGTGTTTTGATAACAGTAGAACTCAATTTCAGTAACTATTAGGAGCATGGTCTGTGCTCTAGCATTAAAAATGTTATTATAATGTGAATATCTTGTATTCATTGTACAATGCAGTATTCAAAATTGTCCTTGTAGTGCAAAGATGACTGATAATTTCTAAAAGATTTGATCCTTAAAACTTGTTTGTTTCCAAGCAGACTTATTTTAAGGAAACTGATTTTTGAGTCAGAAGCCTTAAAAGTGTCATATACAAGTGACATCATTTTAAGTCCAAAGTGAAACACTCGATTTGAATAAGCTAGTTTATTAACTAAAGCTGTTTTGTTATGAAGTGTTACAGTATTTCAGCACATGTCATTCAACATAAAAAGAATATTAAATGTCCCTGGTGTGGGAGAGTGTTTATTTTTCTCAAAATTAGCTAGCATTTTGCTTACAGTGCTTTGAATATTTGACTTAAAATTATTATTGATGTTGAATTGTAGGGTGCTGATTTAGGTCTTGATTCACATACATTTAAAGGAGGTTGGTAACCCCCTCATGGTAGAGTGAAGGGAGAAAAGGGCCAAGAGGACAAAGTACCACTGAAAAAGAAGAGATTGTCAAATAGATGCATTCCTAGTCATGAATTATGCTTTTCCAAACATTTTTAAAGCAATGCCTTTGTGTCAACTCAACCCTTCTTCCCCATTTCTTATCATAGAATATAGCATGGCCATAGGTGAAAAAGCTTGTCATTAAAGTATGAAACCATGAATTATAAGCATTTTGCCATGATGCCCTTTTATACTTATGTTTTTAAAAGTACTAACCAACATACAGGAGTTTAGGAATAGTGAAGATATAATTTGATTAAGTTGTAGGTAAACAGAAAGGATAATCTTAGGCTCAGAATTTCTACTGTGATTACGACTCTACTTTATAAACTGGTATAGGCTATGTAATTAGCCCGTAAGTTACCTAAAGGACCAGGGGACCTAATTTTTATCAGTTTTCCAGTCACATTGGTGCCATTCAGGACTCCAGCTGTTTACAGGAAATATGTACTTAGCAGAGTAGTATTTTTCCTTGAAAAAAATTTAAATTCAGCCTAATTACAGAATGAATATGAATAGCTTGTGAAAAGGGTTAGAGAACAACAATATTCCTATAATTTCTGTATTAATTCAGTAGAGACAGGTTCCTGATGCAAAAATAAAACCACAAGACTGTCAAATTAGAGCTTTAGAATATGACTTGAAAAAATAGGGATGGGCAAAACAGCATAAGAAAATATTTTTTCTTAAGATGGACAGTGTTTTCTTGTTTTAAAAATGTTTTGCCTATTTGCCAGCATTTTTTGAAGTAATGCACTGCTGCTACCTGGAAGATGTCTAACTTCATTTTCTACAACTCTTACGTGATTTTGCCATTGTCATTAAGATGCATTGATTTTATTTATGAGGTGTATGACTTTGAATATCTAAATGCTGTATTAAGTGACTTGTTTCAAAGGAATAAATGAAGTGAAAACGTTGTTTTGAGTTTATTTTGGGATCAGGGCAGAGGGCCAGTGAACAGCTATTTTACTCAATATACATGTTATCAAAAGCTTACTGCATCTTTACCAAAATCTGCCTAATATCACCATTTAGGCGGACTCAGTGAATGGGATAGGAGAAACTAAGGTATTTCTCCTTAACGCCGAAAGGCATTTGAAATTCCCATTCATTGACTAAATTTTTTTCTAAATCAAATCCTGCAAGTTGTAATTCAATATTTGTTGCTGACAAATTGTCAATGTGGAAAGGCTTAATATTTCTTTTATAATAGACTGCAATCTTTGTGAACTTAATCTGTTTGAAAATAGCAACATCACTATGGTAGGGTTTATTTCATCTTTGGTAGTGTCAACATTTAAACATGTATTTGAAGCAACACTGTGGCTATTAGAATTGGCCAGAGTTCAGGTTCCCTACCTAAACGAAACTACTTACCCATTCTTTCACATTGAAAGCTTAAAAATTAAGGAAGTGGAACTAATAATATCTAATCAAATTGTACAGCAGCATAAAATATATCTCTGGGGGTCAGCATACATCCAACATAAGAATAAGTCAAGCCAAACCTCACATTACAAGGTTCATAAAGAATTGCTTGGGTTGTGTGATGGAAGCTTATTGAATAGTTAATTGTGCCCATAAAGCAATAGTTCTCAAAGTTGGTCATCACATTACCTGGGAACTTGTTAGAAATGCAAATGCTCAGAAGGAAATCAGAAATTGGTGAGACCCAACCATCAATTTTAATAAGCCCCCAGGCGATACTAATGCATGATTTAAAAAAAAAAAAAAAGTTTTGGAATCGTGCCTATCACTATGGTTGTTTAAATGAACCTTTAATCAACTTGCAAGAGATCTCTTATGGCTTATACCAGTTTTATGTCCTTAGCCTCATGCAATTCATTTTCACTAACCACTTATAGTCATTAAATTTACAGATAATGTAAAGCCAGAGAAGACTTATAGAACAATGAATGACAATTCAAAAATCTCAACAAGCCAAAAACGCCTAACATTGAATATTCCTAAATGTGAAGTCCTGCCCTTGAGTTCTAAACAATCCATTATGTGAATTCAGCATGAGGGAAAACCTGGCTTTATAGTTGTTTTGACAAAAGATGTAGCAATGGTACTTAATTCTAATTCTGATCCCAATAGAGTGCTATGGCTTAGGTTGCAAAAATAGCTACATCTTAGTACTTGAAAGAGCAGGAAAAGGAAGCAATAGTCTTTTTTTTTTTTTTTTTTTTTGAGACAGAGTGTTGCTGTGTCGCCCAGACTGGAGTGCTGTGGGGCAATCTCGGCTCACTGCAAGCTCCACCTCCTGGGTTCACACCATTTTCCAGCCTCAGCCTCCCAAGTCGCTGGGACTACAGGCGCCCGCCACCACACCCAGCTAATTTTTTGTATTTTTAGTAGAGACGGGGTTTCACCATGTTAGCCAGGATGGTCTTGATCTCCTGACCTCGTGAACCACCCGCCTCGGCCTCCCAAAGTGCTGGAATTACAGGTGTGAGCCACCGTGCCCAACCGCAATAGTCTTAATGTTGGTCATGTTGCATTGGAGGTTTGGATGTGGGTTTTACCTGTAAAATGTGGTGAAAAACAGGTTTGATGGCCATCGTGGAGGCTGACGAAATGAGGGGGGAAGAAAAAGAGATTGACATGATAGCTAACTTCAAATTTTGGGAAATGTATAAAAGATGAATTAGATTTATTCTCTGAGGTCCTAGAGGAAAGAATTCAGACTAAAAAAGGATGGATATTGTTGCAAAATAAACTTACATTGAAAACCTAACAAGAATGAAAAGGGAAGCTATAATATTAAAAAAATAGTAATGGAGGTAGTCTTTTGCATAATGAGAAATAGTGCTAGAAGTCATTAGGTCCCTATCATCTTAAAAAAAAAAAATCTGTTTTACAGATGTTGGGGAGAATGTGGGGAAATAGGGATGTTTTACACTGTTGGTGGGAGTGTAAACTAGTTCAACGATTGTGGAATACAGTGTGGCGATTCTTCAAGGATCTAGAACTAGAAATGCCATTTGACCAACAATCCCATTACTGGGTATATACCAAAAGGATTTAAATCATTCTACTATAAAGACACATGCACACATGTTTATTGCAGCACTATTCACAATAGCAAAGACTTGGAACCAACCCAAATGCCCATCAATGATAGATTGGATAAAGAAATGTGGCACATGTATACCATGGAATACTATGCAGCCATAAAAAAGAATGAGTTCATGTCCTTTGCAGGGACATGGATGAAGCTGGAAACCATCATTCTCAGCAAACTAACACAAGAACAGAAAACCAAACACCATGTGTTCTCACTCATAATTGGGAGTTGAACAATGAGAACATATGGGCACAGGAAGGGGAACATCACACACCAGGGCCTGTCAGGGGGTGGGGTGTAAGGGGAGGGATAGCATTAGGAGAAATAACTAATGTAGATGACGGGTTGATAGGTGCAGCAAACCACCATGGCACATGTATACCTATGTAACAAAATTGCACATTCTGCATATGTATCCCAGAACTTAAAGTATAATTTAAAAAAATATATATCTGGCCAGGTGCAGTGTCTCACGCCTGTAATCCCAGCTCTTTGGGAGGCCAAGGCAGGTGGATCACAAGGTCAGGAGATCGAGACCATCCTGGCTAATACGGTGAAACCCCATCTCTACTAAAAATACAAAAAATTAGCCGGGTGTGGTGGCGGGTGCCTGTAGTCCCAGCTACTCGGGAGACTGAGGCAGGAGAATGGCGTGCACCCAGGAGGCGGAGCTTGCAATGAGCCGAGATCGCCCCACTGCACTCCAGCCTGGGCAACAGAGCGAGATTCCATCTCAGAAAAAAAAAAAAAGCGTTTTAAATGCTAGTTATAACTACAAAAAGAAAAACTTTTTTTCTGTCCTCTTTACCATTCCATTAGAGCTTAGAAAAAGAGTGACTTGTGCTCTTAGTTATGTGGCGAAGGCTACAAAGCAGGACTTACGTATTTGGCAAAGTGTATAATTACTGGATGGGTAAGTATCTATGCTTATCTTACATCTCTAAGCCTGAATGAGACATTCAAGAACAGAAAAGCAGGCATTTCAAATATATTTTCTATTTTGTTTTGACTTGGATTATCTTTGTCTCTATTTTGTTTATAAATTTTGAGGATGTTTACCAGATGAAAACAAGGCACAAACATATTCCCCTAAGCTCACTGAAACTTTTATGATTTCCTCATAAAATGAATTCAAGAATTCCTAAGAAACTATTAATAGCTCTCAGAGAATGAATAGCCTTCTCTCTCTTTGCTTTAGCAGCTGCCACTCTTTTAACTTCTCTGCCCTTCTGACCTCCTAGAATTCCTTCCTTACACGAAGTGAAGTTTTCTCATCTTATTCCTATGGCATTTCTCTGTGTTCAATTGGAGGACTTCATTAGTGAATCCTGAGGTATTGGAGTAGATGTCATAATGACTTGGCCATGTTCTAAAACCCTAAAGATGGCCCTGTTAAATCATACATTAAGCCAAAAAGCTATTAATCTGGAGTTGTTTGCAGTTGTTGCTGACTCAGGAGTCAGGTTTGAAATCAATACCGAAGTTAAGTACAAAATGTAGACAAAATTATTCTCAATAACCCTTACCTATCTCACAGAGTGCATAGACATCACCATAACTTACGTAAGTCCAGCACAGCTAGTCCCCACGCCAGTGTTGGAAGAGTTCATTCTCACTCCTGTGGTGCAACTCTCTGAGGTCCCAACCTGCAGTGAGCGTGGCTCACTAGAGCACATTCATTGGTGGACCCTGAACTCCAAATGCCTGTTCTCCTTGTTGTCTTAAGCTGTCAGAAGTACCACTCAGCCTCTCAGCATCTCAGCCACTCATTTTGGAATAGACAAATGTCTCCAGAGGAAAAGTGGCTGGCCTCAAATGTTGGACACAACACACCAGATCTCTGTCCTCACCTTGATCCAGGCCTGTGTCCTTAGTGCTGGCCAAATTCTTCACTATCTTTTTGGCTCTCCACTGCAAACGGCAGGAGAGTTTGTGTGAATTACCCAGTCCAGCATTCCTGGAAGTCGAAGTCATCAGCAGCACCTTTCCTATGATAATCAATAAACAACTACCATAAAATTGTGGGGTTTTTTTTTTTTAAAAAGATGTAATCTTGGAAATATCAGGTATGAAACAAATGAGGTGATAATTTTTCTGTCAACAATGGAGGAAAGAAGGGTTTAGTAAGAATTTGTCAGGGTTTATTTAGAACTGTCCAATAGGAAAAGGCACTTTATCAAGTAACCGTGAATATTTTTCTAACACAGTTCATTTCCATTCTGTTGGATATTTATATTGAATTAAATAGAAATGTCCTTTTTATGGAATAATAATCTATTTTTAGCGTCTATTATGTAGGACATTTCATAAAATTACTCTTACTAATTATGGACAAAATTTTACAGTTGCTGGAATTCCAAACTTTCTTCCACTATGACTTAACTGTTTTGTATTGGGGTTGATAACTCTTTCTCTAACGAATTTTATTGGATTGAGTTACTTCTCCCAGAGCATTAATATTATGGAGTAAATTGATCAATTTGAGTTTTTAAACCTACAAAACTAAGGAGCAGATTTTGCATTATGTTGACATACTGCCAAAGTCACCCTCTCATTAGGTTCATCCTTTAACATCCAAAGATCTAGCCTTATTTTTCTTACTCTTACAACGAAGACCAAGAAAATGATCTTGAATTTGGCTAGGAAAAGCTAAGGTAATAATTTATCTCTGAAAAGTGTTAAATGGTTTAACAAATCCTTATTGAGCTTTTACTTATTGCAAAATATGGTGTCAAATACCTCAAGATTGAGATAATATTAATTCATTGAATAAACATTTTTGAATGCTAATGTCATGCCAGGAACTTCTCTAGGTGGTGGGTATAATTTGGAGGCGAAAAAAAAACAACACTACAAAGAAATAAAAATGCAAGTCCCATAAGATCCTTTTGGCCGGGAGCGGTGGCTCAAGCCTGTAATCCCAGCACTTTGGGAGGCCGAGACGGGTGGATCT
This sequence comes from Macaca mulatta, assembly GCF_049350105.2. Lineage (NCBI taxonomy): Eukaryota > Metazoa > Chordata > Mammalia > Primates > Cercopithecidae > Macaca > Macaca mulatta. The sequence continues at coordinate 64,790,766 of NC_133406.1, read as the reverse complement.
CGAGGTCAGGAGATCAAGACCATGCTGGCTAACACGGTGAAACCCCATCTCTACTAAAAGATACAAAAAATTAGCCGGGCAAGGTGGCGGGCGCCTATAGTCCCAGCTACTAGGGAGGCTGAGGCAGGAGAATGGCGTGAACCCAGGAGGCGGAGCTTGCAGTGAGCTGAGATCCAGCCACTGCACTCCAGCCTGGGCAACAGAGCGAGACTCCATCCTCAAAAAAAAAAAAAAAAAGATCCTTTTGTAGTTCATAAGTGTGATGATGGGGGTTTTGCACTTATGTGTGGGATGTGATGACTCCCACACATGTGGGAATTATTTTAGGAGAAAGGTCAAAATGACGATGCAGGAGAGAAGGTTGCAGGGATAGAGCTGGTGAGATGAGATTCAGAACACACGTGGATGACGGGGTTTTATAGGAAAAACGTTTTGCTGTTGTTGGACCAACAGAGAAAAAGAAGAAAATGGTGCAAAGGAAGGTAGGTTTGTAAATTTGGGGATGCGAATGTGGCATTCCTGCCTCTTGACTACTGTTGTCTTACTGAAGCTTTCAAAATTGATGACAAAGTTGTTATATCAAACTGGAGCGAAAGAGATGTGGACAGTTATGGAGAGAGAAAAAGAGTGGTCTCAGAAAATGGGAAATGCAGCTTCCTAGAGAAAAGTAGTAATTGCCTGCAGTATAGAGTACCCATTTGAGGTTGTTACTCATGAATTTATAGCGGTACCAATCTGCCTGTTATGTGATCAACATAAAGATGTTAGTGACTCCAAGGAATCCAGTAACACCAAATCAAAAGCAACAGCAGGAAATGCTGATATGTGGAGTTGACCATTAAAGGTGACATTTCTGGGAACCAAGAAACCAGCAGGTAGGAGACAAGTGGTTACAGTCTATTCAGTCTGCCTTGCTTAGAGCTGTTGGCATGTGATATAGTGTGAATGTTCTGTCCCCTCCAAATCTCATGTTGAAATGTGACCTCCAAAGTTGGAGGTGGACCTAGTGGGAGGTGTTTGGGTCATGGGAACAGATCCCTCATGAATGTCTTGGTGCTGTCCTTTTGTAACGGGTAAGTTCTAAGTTCTCACATGAGATCATGCCCAGCCATACCTCTTTTCTGTATAAATTACTAGGTCTCAGGTATTCCTTTACAGCAATGCAAATAGACTAACACACTATGTGGTAAGTGTATATTCCATGGCCCTATCTACTGTTAATAATGAGTCATTATAGCAAATAAAAGAAATATTAATAAATGTATACAGCGTATGCATGTTAACACCTCCTTCCTCTTTCTTGCTCCCTCTTTCACCGTGTGACACTGCCGGCTCTCCCTTTGCCTTCTGTTATGTAAGCTCCCTGAGACTCTCACCAGAAGCTTAGCAGATGCTGGCACCATGCTTGTACAGTCTGCAGAACCATGAGCAAAAAAATCTCTTTTCTTTTTTTGTTTTTTTTTTAAGACAGGGTCTTGCTCTGTCACCAAGGCTGGAGCACAGTGGCACAATCATGGCTCACTGCAGCCTTGATCTCCCAGTCTCAAGCCATCCTTTCACCTCAACCCCATGAGTAGCTGGGACTACAGGCACGCACCATCATGCCTGGCTAATTTTTGTACTTTTAGTAGAGACAGGGTTTTGTCATGTTGCCCAGGCTGGTCTCGAACTCCTGAGCTCAAGCAATCCCCCTGCCTTGGCCATCCAAAGTGCTGGAATTTTAGGCATGAGCCACCATGCCCAGCCGAACCTCTTTTCTTTATAAATTACTAGGTCTCAGGTATTCCTTTATAGCAATGCAAATTGACTAACATACCATGTGGTTAAGTGTGTATTCCATGGCCCTGTCTACTGTTAATAATGAGTCATTATAGCAAATAAAATAAATATTAATAAATGTATACTGAGTATGCATTTCATGCAAATTTAATGAAGAATGTTCTAAGAAATAACAAATTTGGAAAGCAAAAAATAAAAAATTAGATTGGGAATTTCAACAAGTGATTCTGTGTAGAGCTGTTGGGAGCTTCCTAGGAGATCCAAACAGAATCTAATAAAGTTACCTGACATTTCCACTATTTGAATATTTGCTATAAGCTACAATTCTTTATAAATTCTATTAATCCTGATATTTCTTATTAATTTTTAGATATCCATAATAGTTAGTAAAGAACATGAAGAATGGTAGGAGCATTTTGTTATAAGAAAGATAAAGGAAATCAGTCATCCCATCACTAGATATGTGTTCAATCACTGCAGTGTGAAGCATCATCAACTCAGGGCCTTCATAGGCATCTTAGATTGATAGACATATTCATGACATCAAAAGGTCAAAAGCCTCTGAAAACAATCCTAATGAGCCAATGCTCATTACTTCTAAGAGCAACGCAGAGTTTAATAGCATGTCAAAGGACAAGAATCGGGAAAAAACAATACAAGTAAAATTGTAGTAGTAGAAGGATTATCTTTCAGCTTGATCATGAAGAATAAACTTTTTAGGGCAAGTTTCTTAAGGAGTTCAGTTGCCAAAGAGTTTATCAGCAGTTTTGACATTAATATATAACTATTACAATAGAAAAGAAAAGTAATATATAGAAAAAAAATTAGTGCCTTTCATGAATCTGAAATTTACAGGGAGAGAAAGAGGACAGTTATATCCTAGTGGGTTGAACATACAGATGTGTACATTGTGTTAAGAGACTACAGTGAAGCTGCACCTAATATTCTATTCCAAAAGAAGGTCATGCTTAAGCTGAACCCTGAAGGAAGCATAAGACTAAGCCAGGATGCCAAGGGTGGAAAGAGATCCAAGAAGAGTGTACTGCATGGGCAAAGGCCCAGAAGCACAGCAGTTTCAGAAACAGTGGATGTGGCTGTAGTCCAGAATATAAATGAAGATAGGCTAGGAGAAGCATGTAGGGCCAGCTCATGAAGGTCTTTTTATGTCATAACAGGGACTCTGAAGTTCATCCTGAATGCCATGAAGACCCATCGAAGTATTTTAAGAGGAGGAATAACTACTCAGATGTGTGTCTGTAAAATGGAAGAGGGGTAACAAGTAATTTCTGTAGCCTCCTCCATCTCTAGTGGTCCATGATCTCACTGACAGTGAAAATCTGAACCAGACTAGGGAGGATAAAGAATTGGAAAGAGGTATGAAAGCTATCTCACAGGAGGTATTTGAGAATAACTGTGAAGTATTCTCGAGCCTGGGTGAGAAGAAGTGTGGTGATGCAATTAGCTGGGATGGGGATAGAGGAGAGAGGACATTTGAGGGGTATGGACATGGACAATGTAACTACAATTTTGAACACATTAAGATTTGGTGTTTCTCGCAGAATTCTCTGATGCTAATTGGTGACCTTAGCCCTCGAACTTTCTTTAGTTCTAGGGAGAAAGGGGCAGCTGAATCCTCCAAATTTCCATGATAGATGGGCTGAAGAAACACTGCTCTCAACAAAGAAAGGAGAAAAAAAATACTCCCTAAAACTACTTAACGGTTAAGTGATTTCAGAACTCCTTCATCCAAATTTACTTAATTACATGCTTTAGTTCTCATCAAATTATTATAGTCTTAACACTAATATCACTTCAGTGAGAACTTGGTGATCTATTTGATGTCCTAATCTGTGCTATCCAGTCCCACATCTTACAGCCAAATTATAGTTACCCTCATCTGAATTCTTCCCTAGCTGTGCTCTCTTTAAAGAAAGCTCTTGTTCCCCCAACCCCTATTTGAGGAATAAAACCTTCTCTTCCCCCAGTATTTTAGAGGTCACACTCAGAGCCCCAGCGTATAGTATCACGCCCAAACATGAATGCACTGAGTGCCAAGTGTTTCCTAAGGACGGTGACAGCATATGTTCAAAGTAACTTAATTTTTCCTTTGGAGAGGAAAGGGAAAGGAAGACACTGCTAGGGTGTAACTGCAATGTGAATAAATAAGTATCATGAATGGTTAGAATGGAAGTCCACAACTATTTTGCAGAGTCTAACTTTATAAGGGGCCTAAGAGGAAAGTTTGGCCAATGACTGTTTGTGGTATATTTCAGTTTTGAAATGACATGTGTGTGTGTGTGCACATGTGCGTGTGTGCACACTTACATGTGCACTTAGGGGGAAGGGAGGTGCCTCAGTGGGGAGGTTGTACTCAGAAAGGAAATCATAAACTAGCCTCTGACAAAGAGATGACCTGACCACAACAGCATATGCAAGAATGGAGAAGGAGGGAACAGATGAATCAGGTGAGCTGGGCTGTAATTAGTTTCCACAGAGTCTGGTCATCAAACAGGCATTTACATACTAAGAGCAATGACACACATACCCCCTCAAATGATGACCGATATCAACCAGGAAGCCTTATTGTTTCAGGCTTTTGACTGACTTAGGAAATCCTTCCTTTTCTGTAGTCCAGGCCTCCTTTCCAATTATCTTGGAATGTTAGAGACTTGGTACGTTTCTAAGCAAAAATAAAACAAAGCAAAAACAATATGAATTCCAGGGGAAACATTTAAGTACATGGAGAATGGGAAACAGAAAATTTGAGATAGTGATTTATTTCAGCTAGAACACATGTGTGTTTGCAGGGAAGGGAGGCTCAAGGCTTGTAAGTAACTTCGACTATGATGTTTATGTTTTATTTCCTGAACTGGGTGTTAGGTACAGTTGTGTTTGTTATGCCAGGGTATCTGAAATATTTCATAATTTACAAAAAGAAAACGTTTTTGAGAGGAAAGAGAGGAAAAGAAAGATGTTTTTGTCTATGTCCCTGCTTCTACCTGGTAAAAGATAGGGGTTCCTCCTAGTTATCCTAATTTTATTATAACTGAAAAACTGTCTGTTCGCAAATAAGACTGCCTACTGTCCTCTTGGAAGTTAATTCTCATAAGTCAATTCATTTTTTTAGCAAATGTTCAAATCACACACCTATGGAGCTGGATCAGCTTCATTGACTTCATCCATGGGTGTGACTCTGGTTGCATGGAACTGCTGATTTGGAGATGCCCTTCCTGTTTTGTTAGTATTATGACATCATACATGTTTGAATGACACACCCGGGAGAGAGGTCATAGCCTGAAGTGTTCATTCAGCTGTGATATCCATAGGCTGCTGACAGGGGACTGGGTTATCCCAAGCTTCCTCCAACCTCCTTCCTATCCATTAGTCCTGCTCCACCTCATCTTTACCTTGGCCCCAGATCACTGTGCTTTTTATTTCCTATCCAACCGTGATCACAGAAAGAGAAAAGATGAAAGCCATGTGTCGTCTTGTTATAAAACATATTAATAGCTTTAAGTAGGAAATGAAATGGAAAAGGACGAATCTAATTGCTAGAATTACACTTGCAAATTATCTGTGTATTTCATGATTTCCACTTGAGATTCTCTCCAAAACAGAGGCAGATTGGCATTATGCTGATTCATGGCAATCTTGATGTTATATTGCCTGAATTAAAATCCCCACCCTGCCTCTTCCTAGCTACATGGCCTTGAAAAAGTTTTTTAACTTCCCTGTAAAATTTAGATATTAATAAATGTCTACTTTTTTAAGTTAAAGACTAAAGACTAAGATACATGAAAACGCTCAGCACAATACCTAGCAAATAGCAAGAACCTAATAAATTTTGGCAATTATTGTGTACATTGATTTTAAATTTTCTCCCTGCCCTTTTAATGCTAGTAAGTGGAATACCTCAAATCCTGATAGGTGTCAAGGATAACCAACCTCTAGGAAAAACCAGCTTCCAGTCAAAAGTCATATCTGATAAGAGTGGTCTCTGTACTTGGAGGGAGATTTCTTCCCAAAAGCAGTAGATTCTTCTACCTACTCTCTTCTCCCTACAAGTGCCAAATGTCAGTCCACGAAAGGAGGTAGGAGTTGCTAAACTGGTTAGAAGTTTGTTTTGTTTTTATTTCATAATATGTATTGCCACCTTCCATGAACAACTAAAAGAGAGCAGAGGACCAAATGACAGAGTGCATGCTCTCCCCTTTCAAGCTGTCCAGTCACTCCTCCATCAGGATAGGGACCTCTCAGGGGATGAATGGTTTTATTTCCCCAGAAATAAATTAGGCCAAGGAGATTGTTGTCAAGCACTGGGGCGAGACTGGCCCAACTACAGCAACCCTAGCCTTGGGACACCCTCCTAAGTGAACATGAATGGAATTGCCAGACTTATGAGCTAGGAGTAGGCTTGGGGAAGAAAGTGACTTTCAACAGCTAGAAAAGCTAGCAGCAAAACTGACCACAAATGAGTTTAGCTTAGATAATTCAGGGGAAAACTAATCTCCTAGTGGAAGAAGGTAGTTCTAGATGAAAAACCTATTTCACGTAGACCTATGGAAAAGCACACTGCCCAGAGGACTGTGTGCGTTCCTTTATATCAACATTAAATATATATACTATCTCTGCCTGCTCCCTCCCTGCCACCTGTCCTTCCAGTCTCAGCCCAAACCAGCTCCTCCTCCTTCCAGCCCTCCTTTTTTAAAGAGCTCTTTATTAGCTCTAAACAGGGAAGGGGAGGGCATGAGATGATTGGCTAAGAGGGAGCAGCACCACCCTGCTCATTCCCCTCCCATTCCCTCCCTGAGGAAACAGCTGGAATGAGAGGTAGGGAGGGGAGCCTAGGATTGGCTGAGTCAGTGGCAGGGTGGGGGCCAGGCAGCACAGATGAAGCATTTACCTGTCTAGGTAAGTCAGGAGGAGGTCAAAAGGAGAAGAAAACAGTAGGAGGCAGGGGAAGCAGCCTCTGTCTCCGTCTCTGCCCTTTGAAATAAAAGGGTATTTCTTTCCTGTCTTCAGCCCCCAACCCAGTGGAGGTGAGTTAATCACTAACCAACTACTGCTTATCCTGCAGCAAGAGGAAGGGGTTGCATGGGAAATCAGAACTACAGAGGAAGGAAGGTGTCCCTCTATACCCGAGCTAGGGAGCTTTCCTATCTGTTCCCCAATTCTCTGAGTTCATTCTGGGATCAGATCAGGTTGGTAGTGACTTGAGATTGTAGTATTTTTGTGGAGACCGGGGCTGGGAGGACCTTCTTTTTCATTTACCTCCTTAGGTTGGATAGGCATATTGTGCAAACAACACGGAAAAGAAAATAGATTTGTTTTGGAAATTTCCATCTCTGAACAATTGAAATTGAGTTGTGATTTTGGAAAATAACAGTTGAAATAGAGGGAGTCAAAACGGGGGAGAGTATCTTGGTTTTCCATCGCGATTATAACCGGAAATTCTCCCGTGGCTTTACCAACTCGGTGTCGATCTTTGTTTAAATAATGGGTGCAGTGTGTGTGTGTGTGTTTGATCATGCTCGTTTGATAATGGAGCTCTCTGTGGACAGGTGTGTTAGGCATGAGCTGCACTAGGTTGTTTGTAAAGGGATATAAGGTTTGGGCATGTGGGGAAAACTTCAACTCCAGCTACCAGCTCATCTTTGGAAAACCCATGGATAATCTAGCTGCAAAGCCAAGTTTATTTAGGTTCTACTCAATTAACTTTCTGACTCTGCCTGTTAATAGATGCAGAGACTGGCAAACAGAAAGCTACTTGGCTGTGCTGGGCCTCACCTACATGAATATTTCGCAGCTGCATGTCAAGTCTAGTTAGAGTTCCAAGTGGGGCTCAGGCCAAGGTAGTGTGGCAGAGTCCACAGACAGAGAATCAGACCAGGGTGGTGGCTTTGTTTTGTTTTCCTGCAGGTGTCCAAGTTGGCAGTTTGTGTGGCAGATTTACCTGCAGAAGGAAGGCAGATGTAGGAGTCGAGTCAGAGTAGCAAGTCGCCTCTCCATTATCCATCTTGGGGGGTTTAACCCTTTGGTCCCTAACTTTGATTCTTTCCCTCCTGCTGCAGAGAAGAGGGAAGTGGGAAGACCTCAGTGCCAGGCTCAAGGGCCTGGCACACACAGTCCTGAGTGAATATATGGGTTTTCCAGTCCTGACAACTGGAGATTCAGACTTGAGCTTACCTCACACCACAGAGCCAGCACCCCACACTCACTGACTGAGGGCTGCCCTAGATGGTGAACTTAGGAGTAAAGACCACCAGCAGTGTCTAACAAAGCTCTCCTATGCAGAGAGTATTTCTCCCTGCTCCTTGCCTCAAATCTGCTGGTGAAAAGGAAGATGGTAATGTTGCCTAAACACATACAGAAACTTGCCCATGTGCTCATGGAGACGGATATGCACATTGTGCAAGTTTTAGTCTTTCTGATATTTTTCTTAGGATATTTTCCAGCCCAAGGCACATCTCTGGGTAGTCAACAAGAAGCAGAGACACCTGGATTGAAAGATAGGAAACCTCTTTGACTAGTAGGCAGAGAGGCAGAGCTCTTGGAGGACATGTGGGTGAGTTCGTTGGAGGAGGAGGATGAGAGAGACCTGGGTCTGATTAGAAGGTGCAGATAAGCCAACCTGGAACGGAGCTGGAGCCCTCTCTCCACCCCACCCTCTCCAGATGCCAGAACTTCACCTGTTCTTTATTCCCTCTCCTCCAAGACTTGGCAGTATTTAGTATTTTAGTCAGTGGAGTAGTTAATATTTAATTCAGGATGGATGGCCCTGACTATTTAAGTGCTACATATTTCTTAACCCATTCCCTCCTCCCATTAAGTTCCCAAAGAGGTCAAGGGTTAAAAGATACCAAACTCTCACCTTGAGTGTTTTGTTTGTTTCTCAGTCTTCTTATCAGGGTTTCGATGGCTGCCCTGAGACAGCCCCCATCGTTCAAGGTTGTGAAGTCGGTGAAAGGAAATGCAGCTTTCACCTTTCAGATTTTTTAGGTCAGAAAACTAGGTATGGAGATGAGGTGACAGCACCTCACTCAGCTTTGGTTTCAGGTTCAGACTCCTCTCTGCAGGGAGTATGTAATCCCTAAAGACATGATTTTCCTTGGCAGTTGGTGTCATTTCTTTACTGTGGAAATAGCTGCTGTTGGGGCAATACACCGGCCTGGAAGTATAAAGCTGAAGCAGATCATTTGCAGGGTTTAAGGTATGAAGTAGAAGGAGAAGGGGGTCTTAAGGCTTTTAGTATTTTAGTCAGGGGTGACTAGTAACCATTCTCAGGGACATGCCCCTCTTGCATCCAGATAGTCCCTGAGATGCCCCGTGGAGGGCTGTCCTGTATATGCAAGTATAGGTCATTTCCTGTGTCCCTTAGGAAGGGCTAGTGGTAAGAGCCATAACTTTCTCACCTGTAAAATGAAGAAAATGTCAGATCCTGCCTATGTTTCCAGTTTATGCTGAAGATCTAATTAGCATATCTGAGAGCACTTTGCAAGCTACGGCATGCTGTGTTCTTGTGAAGCAGTACTTTTCCTACCACTTTTATCTCTTCCAGCTACTTGAAGGTATCCTAGGTTCTGAAACGAAAGTGTCATAGGCTTCGCTGGTAGGAAGGAGAGACTAGAAAACCTCTGTAAAGTCTAAAGCATACTTAGAAGCACAAGGGTAGCAATTTTCTCTGAAAGTAAGAGGCATCATCTGCTCACCCACTCATAGAGAATATTATGCTAATTACAGGGAGTCACTTTAAATATTTACTGCCCTGATTTTATAGAGAAGAAAATTGGAGCCCAAAACTAGACCCTTAGATCTACACTGACTTTTTGACAACAATGCCTTCGTCTTATACGGTTTTGTACCACTAGCACCTATTATTAGGTGCTCACAAATGTTAGTTTAACTGAAAACATTGCCCAAATTTCACTGAGCCATGTATTATCCAGGAAATTAAATATTTAAGAAAAAGCTCACAGTAATAGGTTAGAAACCAAGAGGAAACCTTCCAAAAGCTCAACCCAATAGACCCTAGAACAGATGGCAAGTTCATTCATTCAGCATTTTTTGAGTGTTTTCTGTGTGCCTAGACTTACAGAGATGGATCTCCTTTGCTACAGTGGCCTCAGCCCTACAGAATGTTAGGAATGGGTTAGTCCTCCCTGAACTTGAGCATCATTCATGGAGTGGGTAGCTGAGATGACTGAACTTCACCCACATGGTTTCTCATGTTCCTGTTTCTTTGAGTTTCTGGGTACTGGGGAGCTTAACCTCATGAAGAAACCCTAAGAACTTCCTCACCCCACGTTTATTTATCATTGGGCTTCTTTGGTGTCTCTGTCCCTCCAGTCCCCTCCTTATCTCCTAGGAGGATCTGGACCCCTATGAACCAGATGTCTGGCTCACTAGAGATCTCTCCTCTTTTCCCCCCACTGTCGTGCCCCTCCCTACCTGCCCCTTTTGAGAGACTCCTCCCAAGCAGAAGAGGAGCTCTCTCCATGGGGCTCCATACTTGCCAGCTCTATAGGGCTGGAAGGCTGACTCACCCAACCCAGCCCAAACCTGACTTTGGCACTGGAAGTGATTATTACCGGAGGCCAAGAGGACATCTGCCCTGGCATCCAAAGCCCAAGCCTCCAGATCTCAAATAGATCACGTTTTCTTCTAGGACATTTTACCTAGTGTTGGGAGGGTTGGAAAGATGAAAGAAAATACAGGATGGCATTAAAGGGAAAACATGGATTTGAATCAGACAAACTTTATTCTAATTCTGGCTCTCCTCCAACTCTCTGTTTGATCTTGGAATGGTCTTTTCATCCTAATTCTTTTAGAATTTCATTTTAACAGCAGACTCACTTCTGGCCTGCCGTCTCCAGTGGAGTATTTCCCACAAACAGCCACATCAAAATTCTTGGGACTTTCAGAGGGAAGATGGCACTGCCTTCCTTTGCTACTACTTTTGTTACAATGATATTGAAACTTTTTTCCCCTAAGGAATTGGAGTTGGGAGGAAGCTACATGGGACATTTCTCTTGTTCATTTGACATGGGCTCGGGAATCTCATTGGGAATATGTGCAACAACAGAGGCACTAGAAAGAAAGAAATTCACTAGAAAGAAAATAGGTTTGTGTCAACCACTGCAGGTGCCCTGTTTATGCCTCTAGGCTAGGGAGTTAAAGATGGACATCGTAGTGGTGGTTGTGATGATGTTGGTGATATTGACTATGATAGCAGGTGACAATTTGCACCATGCAAAGTGTTTTACATGGTCTCACAATAACCCTATGAGGTAGGTATTATTAAGGGACCTGTTTCTTCTCTCAAGTCTACAGTCTCCCGTTAAACCAAAACCCTTCTTTTCTGAGCTCCTCTTTTTCTTGTTTCAATTTAGTTTGATCCTAGATAGATCTTGTCTTTTTCTTGTTACAAGAACAATAATAGTTAATTATTGACTCATGAGGTCTTAGGGTATTTACTACCAACTAAACTGTGCTAACTGTCCTCTCATTTAATCCTCATACTAACATTATTTAATGAGGAAAAACAGACTCAGAGTAATTTGCCTCAAGTCACATAACTGTAAACGGCTAAACTGGGATTTGAGCCCAGACCCAACTAACTCCAGAACTCAAGCTATTGACCCCTGTAATATTTATTGCTTATAGTAATGAAAATGTAGGTTAAGCTCCTTGGTTCAGAGAAAAATGTAAGAGAAGTAGTAGAAGCTTCTTTCTGACTAGACTCCCTCTCCATCACCTAAGTCTGTCCTTCTGCATGTATTTGAGCCAGCTCCAGGGTCCTTCCATGCAGGCTGGGGGTTTCACGCCCCTCTTCCAGCTCTCTGCTTGCTTGGTGTCCTTCCCGCCATGCCACCCAGGGCCTGGGCAGAGCCTTGCCGAAGTCTTGGCTCACATGTGGCTTTGATTCTTCTCTTTTCAGGCCCAGCTTGGGACATTGTTCACTTCCCCTCGCTTCCCCTCTGGGAGCCCCCTTTGCCACCCCTGCAACTTGTTTTGGGCGATGCCCGAGAGGGAGCTGTGGCCAGCGGGGCCTGGCTCAGAACCCGTGACTCGTGTCGGCAGCTGTGACAGCATGATGAGCAGCACCTCCACCCGCTCTGGATCTGTACGTAATACTCTCCCTCCCGCAACCTGGTCTGCTCTCTGCACACCTGCCCTGCCCTGCCCTGCCCTGTTCTTTCCTGCCACCCATCCTGGCTCACTACACCTTCTCTTTCATTGTTGGGCAGTGAATCACAACACCAGTGGGTGCTTTCTGCCTGAGTCAGCCCTGGCTCTATAGAGAATAGGATGGGACGACCTTAGAGATCAACTGGGCAAATGAGACTTTTTTCCCCAATTTTCATTAGGTTGGGGGTTAGATTGAGCAGAAAGAGTAGGCCTGTAATCTGAGGTCATGGTGGAAACCAAAACGTAGATTTTCGTAGCACACAGATTATTGAAGTTCTCTGCAATGAGCAGCATTACTTTAGTCTCTTACAAAGATAAAAGAAAATAGGTAATTAGGAGTCTAGGTTCTGGAACCAAACAGATCTAAGTTCTCTACTTATAAGCTGTATGACCTTGGGCAAATTACTTAATTTCTCTAAGCTTTAGCCTCCTCTGTTTTCAAATGCGATAGTGTTCATATCTAATTCAATTTGTGGGGAGTAAATGAGATACAAGTAAAGCACCTATCACATGCCTCCATGTAGAAAAGAATCAGCCTTTCTAGGAGCAGAGACTGAGAATCTTCCAAAGTCACTGTGTTTAGCTACTTGTGAGTGGCATTTAATAAACTGTAATTTTTCTGGGCATGAATTTAAATCTCAGTTGTTGTAAGGTTGGTGAAAGAGTAAATCTGTGCTGCATCCAGACACAAACATTTGTTGTTCATGCTTGTCACATACATAAGAATCCTGGAGAATTTATGCTTTTTTGCATTATATCCTATAGAAGTATTTGAAAATTTAAGGATTTTAAGGGTGTCTACTGAATATCAAGGCTGTTTAAGACAACCAATGGATTTTGATATGTAAAAATGGAGTAGAGAAAGAAACATACACGCACAAATCCGAAGTGCAGACCATCAGACAAATTTCATTTTGACCCTAGATAATGGGTCTGTGGAGAAGTCTTTCTATGTCTGTTAGACTGAGGCCAATGTGAATAGTCACATACCATTGGACACAGAATGTGACAGGGATTAAAGGTTTTCAAAGTGAATCATTCATGAAGGAGAAACTAAGAGTCAGCTTATCCTTAGCAAGGCTATTTTAGAAGTAAGAGGACAATAAAGATATTTTTCTTCAAGAAACTCTTGGAGTCAGCTTCAGAGCTTCCAGGGGTTATATTTGGGGCTTCCTTTCACATGTAGGCCCACATCAATCAACAGACAGGTGGCTCTTTAAGGGGCAGAGGCAACTGGAAGGGTTATTCCGCAACCCTCTCCCCTCCTTCCAGGATATTTTTAGAGCTGTCTCAAAATCTTTCCTGGCCATCTGAGTGGGCCTGAAGAATGTACAACTCTGAAGTGTCCCAAATATTAGGAAAAGGGGTGGAGGTGCCAAGAAAAGACTCAGCCCAAATTTCTTATATTCTAATTTGCCTTTTTGTTTTCCCTTCAACTTCCTCTGTGGAAGAGCAACTGTTCCAGCAACCTTCTAGCCCCGTACAACATAGACAGTAACTGTCTGAGATGACCGTTATCATTTTCTTCCAAAAACCTCTATGTACCCCCTCATAATGGATATGATCTACTTTCAGATCTACTTAACATTTAATACTAAGCTGCTTTTCCCTCCTCCCATACCATCTAGTTTCTCCACCAACCTCCCCCTTTAAGTTAATATTTGCTTTAGAAATGCACACTTATTTTAATATTAGCCAGAGCCAAATGCCATCACGAAAGTAAATATACAAGGGGAAAAAGTCCCGTATGGAATGCATTTCAAAGTCAACTACAAATCATTTAGTACATTTATCTATGGCCAGTCATGCCACGGTTCCTACTGGCCTGGCAGCTTATAGCTGGCTGCATTTCCTGCTTTTCCTCATACTGTCCTTGACATACCAGATCAAGTATGCAGAAGTACTTTTAAAAGTTAAAAGCAATACCACTGAAGTTTCAGGTCAAATGGTTATGTTGCCCTTCTTATTTGGAGCTAAATCAGAGGTGCCCAAAGTGAAATGTTTGACAAAGGCTGTCAAACATTGGAACTTGGGACTGCTTCTAATCTGTGCCCCTAAGCATTCCAGCCAGGACTAAGCAAAAGAAAGGCCCCTGCCATGTGCCTGCCCAGCTCCAGAGCTGGGTGCTAGCGGGCCAACCTCCGGACACACTCTGCGCTCCCTGGTGCCTACAGTTTCAGGAGGCAACTCCAGCAGCTTTGCAGAGTAGCAGGAGGGAAAGGTTTCCAGCTCTTCAACATTCCTTCCCCTTCGCAGGGTGGTTCTCAGGCCCCGCCAGTTTCTGCGGAGGGAGCGCTTTCTCACAGCTCTCTCTCCCTCTCCTGTTCTCACCCTTCCCCATCCCCCTGCCCCCAACAGAGTGATAGCAGCTACGACTTCCTGTCCGCTGAAGAGAAGGAGTGTCTGCTCTTCCTGGAGGAGACCATCGGCTCGTTGGACACGGAGGCTGACAGCGGACTGTCCACTGACGAGTCTGAGCCAGCCACAACTCCCAGAGGTTTCCGAGCACTGCCCGTAACCCAGCCCACTCCCCGGGGTAAGGCAGACCCTCTGAGGTAGAACCCCAGCAGAGGAGGGAGTCAGGGAGGGCTGGGTGGTTGGCTCTGGAGAGACTGAGTCAGTCTAGGGAGCTAATCTGGGTGACACAGAGGACAAGGGTAAGAGAGATAAGGAGAGGGAAGGGCTCCCCAGCTGCAGTGGGAAGCACCTCGAGGCCCTCGTTAGAGAGTGTGGAGAGCCAGTGGTGCTCAGGCTCAGCAGAAGGGAAACAAAACAACACACAAGTGTGGCCATGAGTGTGGGGCCGCATGTCCCAGGGTGTGAGGAGCATTTTACTCCTGAGGACAGTCCCTCTGGTATTGGGGCTGCAGTTTTGTGTTGTTTCATTTAGCAAATATTTATTAACAATTAGTTAGCCCCTCCCTGGAGCTAGAGCTCTGCAGCAGGGCCCTCACCTCTGTTCACTCTTTTATGTTCTTTCTGACCCTCACAGGAGGTCCAGAGGAGACCATCACTCAGCAAGGACGAGCGCCACGGACAGTGACTGAGTCCAGCTCATCCCATCCTCCTGAGCCCCAGGGCCTAGGCCTCAGGTCTGGCTCCTACAGCCTCCCCAGGAATATCCACATTGCCAGAAGCCAGAACTTCAGGAAAAGCACCACCCAGGCTAACAGTCACACCCCTGGAGAAGCGGGGAGGCTTGTGCAAGAGCCTGAGAAAGAACAGGTCAGCCAGAGCAACCAACCCAGTCAGGCACCTGCCAGCCCCCAGGAGGCTGCCCTTGACTTGGACGTGGTGCTCATCCCTCCACCAGAAGCTTTCCGGGACACCCAGCCAGAGCAGTGTAGGGAAGCCAGCCTGCCCGAGGGGCCAGGACAGCAGGGCCACACACCCCAGCTCCACACACCATCCAGCTCCCACGAAAGAGAGCAGACTGCTTCAGAGGCCATGTCCCAAAAAGCCAAGGAAACAGGTTCAACTGGGTACACACAACAATCCCGGCCTCCTTCTGCAGTGTTGCCTCAGAAAGCAAGAGCTGAAGATGTTCCCTTCCCATTAGGGGAGGACCCAAACAGCCGACTAGCTCCTCTCACAACCCCTAAGCCCCGGAAGCTGCCACCTAATATTGTTCTGAAGAGCAGCCGAAGCAGTTTCCACAGTGATCCCCAGCACTGGCTGTCCCGCCACACAGAGGCTGCCCCTGGAGATTCTGGCCTGGTCTCCTCTTCACTGCAGGAGCAGAGAAAAGCACGTAGAGAAGCTCTAGAGAAGCTGGGGCTACCCCAGGATCAAGATGAGCCTGGACTCCACTTCAGTAAGCCCACCAGCTCCATCAGACCCAAGGAGACACGTGCCCAGCGTCCGTCCCCAGCTCCAGATCTGGCTCAGCCTGCAGCTCCAGCCCAGGCCTCAGCAGCTATTCCTGCTGCTGGGAAGGCTCTGGCTCAAGCTCCGGCTCCAGCTCCAGGTCAAGCTCAGGGACCTTTGACAATGAAGTCTCCAGCTCCAGGCAATGTCACAGCTACCAAAACTATGCCAATTCCTATCCCTAAGGCCCCAAGGGCAAACAGTCCCCTGACTCCACCAAAGTCAGACTCAGGGCTGACTCCACCAAGGCCAGAGTCAGGGCTGACTCTCCAGGAGAGCAACACCCCTGGCCTGAGACAGATGAACTTCAAGTCCAACACTCTGGAGCGCTCAGGCGTGGGACTAAGCAACTACCTTTCAGCTGAGAAAGACGCCAGCCCCAAAATCAGCACTTCTCTGGGAAAGGGCTCCTTCTTGGACAAGATCTCGCCCAGCGTCTTGCGTAATTCTCGGCCCCGCCCGGCCTCCTTGGGCACGGGGAAAGACTTTGCAGGTATCCAGGTAGGCAAGCTGGCTGACCTGGAGCAGGAGCAGAGCTCCAAGCGCCTGTCCTACCAAGGACAGAGCCGTGACAAACTTCCTCGGCCCCCGTGTGTCAGTGTCAAGATCTCCCCAAAAGGTGTCCCCAATGAACACAGAAGGGAGGCCCTGAAGAAGCTGGGACTGTTGAAGGAGTAGACTCTGCCACCAGTGCGGACTTTGTCCTGGCTGAACAAGAAGAGACACATGCTCCACTTGGGAGCCTTTGCCACCGCACAACTGAGGGCTCAAGATGAACAGGAGGGAGAGATTTGAGTCCAAGCATACATTTATATTCAGAGTGTTGTGCCATTGAGTGCCCACATGGATCATTTCTAAGGTGATCTCCACAAGAGGGGGTGTGTGCATGTGTGTTTGGTGTGTTGGGGGGGGTGCTGGATACATCACTGAAACTATTTATATAACACAATGAGTCACTGTTCAGAATTTTGCTCTTGTTAGAGGTTTTCTTACATTGGGTAGAGTCCAGCCTAGCCAGAGCTGAGTGAAGGGGCTGGCCATGCCTGAGAAGAAAAGTCAAATGAGACAATGGACATGTCCATGACTTGGAAAAAAGTTACATCCAGAAAATGCAGGGTCATGTGAAATATGGGCCTCCTGGAATCCCTACAGTGGATGGAGACTGGCTCATACCTTGCCAGATCCCTCTCTCAGTTCCAGCCTTCTGGACAAGGCCTGGGCTAAGCAGAGCTGATTCGTTATCTCTTCACCCACTGCCCTCTCAGTATCACCAGTCTCAAAGACAGGGTACATCCCTGTAACCCAACCTCTCGGTTGACTGATAGCAGAACAGCTCTTTTTGGTCTGAGAAGGCAGGATAAGTGACCACGTATTTATGCCACTACCTCCACCAGGGAGAGTCCTTCTCCACAGGCTTGATAAATTCAATCACTAACTGTGCTGTGGTCCCTGACTCTGCTACTCCCGTTCTTCCTGCTTTCCTGCTCCCTATCTCAGTCTGCACTGACCCCAGGGCTGGGCTGACATCAAGGTGGGAGCCCAGCCCATGGGCTTTATAAACACCCAAGAACCATTTCAGATCTTCTCTGTGCTGATGCAGGTAGTTTTAAATTTTTCTCAGTTCCAGTGATAGAAAACCCACACAATACATCCTCTGCCAGTCTTAATAGAATATCAGAGGTCAGAGGGGCCTCAGAGAAGTTCTGACCCAGTGCTGCTGGGGAAGGGAAGTGACTCACCCTGGGTCAGCCTGCCATTTGGGGAAAGAGCTGAGGTTCTTACCCTCGTTGCATGCTGCCACCTCTCCTTAGTCAGTGCTCTTGTACATCCACACAGCACCCTCAGGACCCATAGTCACCACCAAAGACTCAACCCTAAGGCCCTTCAAGATCTCAAAGTGTCTTCTGAAGCATCAGAGATTAAATATTGTTCAAACTAATAGTTATTGCTGTGGCTTTTAATTTTATATTTGGAAGATAGCTATATGGTAACTCATCATTAACCAGAACACCCCTCCCCTCAAATTCCCTGACCAAGTCGTGCAGCTTGAGCAGATGCCAAAAGAGGGTATTATGGGTGGGCGGTGTGGGCTTGCAAATACAAGCTTGGAGGTGAGACATGGCCAGATATGACTCCTCCTTCCCCTTAGGAAGTAAATCTTACTTATAGGCTGTGAACTGCGTGGAGTCCAGGATGCCCAGATGTGAGGAGTAGATAAAGGGAATGCTGTTGGAAAGGCGCCTTTTAAGGCTGCTGAGAATTTCTAGGCTGTGTCCTGATGGACACAGCACCATCAAAGTCCAGAATTTCTGAAAATGGTGACAAGGTTAAGGTAAGGACAACAAATACTCCACCCTGTCATGGTATGTGGGGTGTGGGTGTGGCGGTTTCTATGTACATTTGCTTATACACACACATCCAAAAGCCTGTGCCTCATTCCTGCCCATGGGTGAGGACTTAGTCTGTCATGGCTGATGGGGGTTCCCACAACTGGTCAAGTTATGTCTTATTATACACCCCCAGAAAGAGAGAAAATTGCCTTCTGGAGGACTGATTCCGCATGCTGTATTCAGCTGAGTTGATTTATCTGTCTATTTCAACTCAAAAGCTGAAGAATGATCACCTTATTCGGTATTCATTAATTTCCTTGATTAATAGGGAAACTTGGGAATAGCTATAAAGTAAAACTTGGGTGGAACCTGGGCCCTGGCATCACACAAGAGTGATTAAGATGGTCAAGGTCATCAGGAGTACAACCTATTATATTCCTACACCCTGAGAAAGGTCATTTCTCTCCCACACATGACAAAGTAACAGACAACCTGTACCTGCCACTTGGCATCCTCATCCTAGTAACATGGGCATTTCTCTAGTTTTCCTAATCTGAGTTTCCCTTCCCTTGTTATTTAAATATACCGCACTTCTCCACATCCTCATCCTTCAAAGAGTATATTTTGCTCTAAGGATAGTCTTTGGGATTCAAGAACAGAATGATAAATTCAAACTTGGTCATTCTCATTTTGAAGAGATGCAAGAGGGCCCAGTGAGGACATCCGCCTCCCTGAAAGTGGTGCTAGACCCAGCTGAGGTCATTGTATCTATCCTCTTGTATTCATATAGGGTTGCTCTTCATTCAGTATGAATTGATGAAGAGGGAGGTAAGAGTAGGGTCAGAGTTATTCTTATCTCTTTTCACAGAATTGTGGGTGGAGGTTTGTAAAAGCCATTCATTCAACAGCTCCACTTCCACTTGGCCTTAGATCTCTGCTATACCCTGCCATAGCCTTGAAGCCACTGGGCACAAGCCACCTGCCACATACAGGAGTGGCCTCTCCCAGCCTGGCATGGGAGGGGGGTCTGTGCCCTCAGATGCATTGACAGCTGCTCTTCTGAATTACCACACCTGTGCTACCCTGGGAACTCTGCACTCTGACTCCGTGGGATAGGCCATCTCACACAGAGGTCAAAGGATGAGCCCATTCACTCATATGTGCCTTCTTCCACAGTGGGAAGCGTGATCTGGCAGGGGCCACCTTGTAGGCTGGGGGTGGGCTGGTGAGTGAATGTTGACATTTATTTCATGGAGAAAGGGGAGGTGAAAGATTGGAGAGCAGGTGCCCATCAATGTTCTGAGTTCTAGCTGGAGGTGTAGATTGAAGAGTCTACATGGTCTGTGAGTGTGTGAGATGAACCCTTCCATCCTTTGATGCCTGGTTGTATGTGTAGGCTAAGAAGGACCCTCTTGTCAGTCTGCAAAGCTGTAATCTCATGGACTAGATGAGAGGGGGCCGAGGGAATGGACAGGAGAAGTCGTGCAGAATCTAAGCAGGAATGCAGATAGAATACATCTAGGCCGTTTTCCCCAGGAGAGTGATGATGGAGCATATAGATGTGGCTCAAATTCAGCCTCCATCACTTACCAGTCAGGAACCCTGGCAATATCACTTTAACTTTCTGAACTTCAGTCTTCACCTATAAGATGGGGAAAACAATACCATCCTTTCAAGATTGCTGAGATAAATAAGTGATATAAAACATGTAAAGCTCAGTTCTGGACACAGTGTAGCTACCCAATAAATGATAATATTACCTTCTGGGTCTTATTTTTTTCTTCTCAAAGGAGGTGAATGTAGGGAGGGTTGGATGCCAAGGGCTGTCTCAACCCACTTCTGAGAGAAAGATAGAGTCTGCTGCACATAAAACTTATAGCACAACCAGGCTTCGGCACAGCCTCCAGGTGACTCAGCTTCACCCACGCCAGGCTTCCTGGAGTTTGAAAAGACAGCAATTGGCATGGATGTAATGTGTATGTTCTGGTGCAGCCTGAACCAACTATTTCCAGCTTTCATATCCTCAAACTCAACTTCTTTATCATGAGTCTCTTACTGCCCATGACCATAGAGCTTACTTCTTTTTGCTTCCTCTTACTTTCTTTTGCTATGTGGCTCAGAGAATTATATACTGTTCTACAGTTATTTATTTTTAAAATGAAGGTAAAAAAAATAAGCATTTAACAGGAGGAAACTCCTCAGAAAGAAATAAAAGCTAGAAAAGATTTTAAAATTCCTTTTTTTCTTTTAAATAGCACAGTCTTTTAAATTCGTTCATCTCTGGAATGAATCAGGCATTAGTTATCAGGAAGCAAGAAGTGCATTGGATGAGGTCTCTAAATCTCTTCAGGTATGGGGACCTGTGAATTGCTGGAATCATGACCACTGTCATAATCATCACTGACTGTTAGCATACACATGTGGTAAAAACAGATTACACTCTAATTCCAGGCTGTCATTCTCTCTTACTCATTACCTGGTTGGATTGTTGTCCTTATCACCACTTGCCACGTATCCAGAGTTCAAAATCACGTGAAACAGGCAGGGGCCTGGACCAGGTGAGCTTTAGTGGGTCACTTCATCTCACTCTCAACATGAGGGACTTGGTCTTTCTCCTAGATCAATGCTAGCCCTGAAATGTATGTTTCGGTAAACCCAAACAAGTTAGTTAGGAAGATCAACACCTGCCAAAAATAATCAAAATATAATCTAAATTAAACTAAACTTCAAAGAACTTGAGAACTTCAAGGAAACTTTTAGGTTCTGTAATTCAACCTCCCACCTAAAGTGGAATTATCTCTATAGTTGGAGATACATATATTTCTCTCTATCATCTATCTATCTGTCTATCTATCTATCTATATTTATGATCAGAAATACACACACACACATATATATATGTAGGACCAGAAAGAAGGGAGGTTCAGTTTGGGGCATACTGAGTTTGAGGTTGCTGTGGAACTTCTAAGTTGATATGGCCCCTGGCATGTCAACTTAGACATCTATCTATATCTATATCTATATCTATATCTATATCTATATCTATCTCCAACTATCTAAATATAGAGAGATATATGGTCAGAAATATGGATGGATAGATGGATGGAGGCTTAATGGATGAATGGATGGATGGATGAGTGGATAGATGGAAGAAGACAGAAAAGGAGGGAAGAGGAGGGGAGGGAAGAAAGATTGAGAATGTACAGTGGCCAAGAGCATAGGCTCAGGAGCCAGACTGCCGGGGTCTCTGCACTTCAGTTTCCTTTTCAGCAATTACCTTTTTCATCTTTTAACTTTCTTTGTTGTGTGGTTCAGGGAACTTTATACTGCCCTACAGTTATTGTTTATCTTAAAAATGGAGGAAAAACGAACTTAGATTATAACAGGATGGAACCCTGTAAAGTAAGGCAATAATAATACTTACCCCTTGCAGTTGTTATGAAAATAGAATCAAATGAGATACTACATATAAACAAAACCACAGCACACTGCTGAATAAATGATGTCTATTCATATTATTGTCACGTAGATGTGTAATTCAGATGTCAACTGGGACCCGCATGAGGACTGGTTCATCTTAGCCTGCACCTAGATTCCTCAGAACTGAAAGAGTCAAAGCCCTTCTCCAGTTTTAAGAGCCTCCTACAGTTCTGTCCTATCTGCATCTGTGTGTGCTGCTTTGGAGTCTCCCCACACCTGCCTCCTTCCCAATCCACACTCTGCCCTCCCCACGCCACACTCTCTGTCTCTGCTCACTGTTGGTCTAGACCCAAAGCCCAGGCCTTTCACAGATTCCCATGGGAAATCAGGTTACGTTAAGCATTTTGTTGTTTTCTGAGTTTTTTACTGAAGGTCAGTGTGGGAGATGCCAAGGGGCCTATCACAACCACATGGCCTCACATCATCTCCCCTTCCACCCTTTCTTTTTCTTTCCCAACTTGTAGCACAACCAGCAAATCCTTCTCACCTCCACCTGACACTTGAGAGCTCTTAGGATCTGAGCATCAACTCCTAGAGACTTTTCAAAAAATTCCTCTTACATGAAGAGAGTTGCTGCACCAAACTCTGTACATGTCTACAGATGGAAAGATTGTTCTGGTGGCTGGGTGGGGAGGGGACCAAGACAGGCTGGGATGGGTGTGAAGGGAACAGTTAGAAAGCTACTACTGTAGTCTGGGAGGGAGGCGGTGGGGCACTGTGCAGCTGTGGTGGTGGCAGAAAGAAGAAAAGAAAGAAGGTTTGAAGATGTTCATCACTGACATGATTTGGTGGACATATTACTGAGGGCGAGGCAGAGTGCGAGGTCATGAGTCATGTTTTGGTTTCATTCCTTAGCGACTGGATGGATACTAATACCACTCACTGAGACATAGACCACGGCGAGAGGCTCAGATCTGGGGGTCCCCTGCATGGGTCTGTGTTTGGACATGTTGAGAGTACAGCACTCTCTACCTCCTGGGACTTCATGCCTGAAAGTGGGACTGAGGCTACAGCACAAGTTGACTTGCAACATCAACGCCTCCTCCAACTCACATCAACCCTGCCACACTCTGTTTTCGGGGGTAGGCAGGACTCTGCGAAGGCGTCGTTTGGATCAGTTCCTGGCTCTGTTCAGTTGCTTGGATCTGGGGAAATGTTTGTCATCTCCTCTTTGAGGGACTCTCCTGCCCCCATCCTTTAGGCAGAGGCTCCTGAAGGATCTGTCTTCATGTTCTCTATTAAACGCATCAAGCTTGTCCCAGCTCTGGGACTCTATCTTGGCTGTTCCTTCTCCTGGAGTTCTCTTCTCCTCATCTTTACATAGCTAGTTCCTTCTCATCCTTTAAGTCTCAGATTAAATTTCAGATTTTCTGAGAAGCCTTTGCTGAATGCTCAAGAGAATTACATGAGATATATATTTATGGACGCATCGGAGAATCTTTTCAGTGCTGTGTAGATGGTCGTGACTCTTCTTATTCCTCCAACCTAGGGACGGAGACCCGGAGCAACTCTGCATGGAGCTGCTGGCATGGTGCCTACTGTCTGCACAGTGAAAGGAGGCAGGCACAGGTTTGGGCTTTGGCTGCCCAGCAGCATGGGAATCACAGCTCTTGTCCAGGAACTGGGCATCCCAAGCGGGATCCTATCAAGACTGAAGACCACCTCTTTGCATGTCCACTTCAATTAAACATTTATTGAATCCCTCTTATGAACCAATAATTCTCATATTCAGTATCTCAAGTAATCTTCATAACAGCCCCGCACATTTCTATCTAACTTCCTGTCAATTAGGGAACTAAGGCTCAGACAGTTTACTCAATTTGCCCAAGTTCATAAGTTAATAATTATTGGAGTCATGGATTTGAACTTGGGTTGACCTCTCACCAAGGCCAGTGCTGTTTTGCTATTACAAAGCTGCCATATAAAAATAATTTCATTGACACCTCAAACAGCAAAGATAGAATTGCTCTGTTTTACTATGAGGAACATGAGTTTCAGAGAGCTCATGACATTATAAGAAGTAGAACTAGAGACAGAATCAAGGTCCCTGGTTCAGCACACTTATTCATTTGTTCTTTCATTATTTCTCAGTTTCCTGAGTTCAAACCCTCTATCCAATATTAGGAAAACAAAGATAAATAAGACACATCAGAAAATGAAGGAGCTCATAGTCTAGCAAGAGGAAGAGACAATAAGCTATAATTATATTCAAGATATAAGGATATAGAACCATAGAGGGTAGAGCTCTAAGAGAGGAGGGGAAAGACCTGGAAAGAAGAAGGTGTTCCAGACAGAGGAAAACAGCACATGCCAAAAAAGCACAAAGATGTGTGGTGTATCTGGAGAACTGTCCGTCATGCACAGTACCCAGGGATGAGGCCAGAGGAGCAGGCAGCAGGAGACTGTGGAGGGCTTATGTGTCATGCAAAGCAGTCTGATCTTTATCCTGTGAGCGGTGGAGAGTCAAAGGAAAATTTAAAGCAGGGAAGTAGCAAGGTCAAATTTGCATTTTATAAAGGCTCTGGCCAAGGCTGTGGAGAATGAAACATACCGCAATGATACTACAACAAAGAAACTAGCTAGAAGACTTTATCAGTCAAAGATGCTTTTGGCTGCAAGTAACAGAATCCCCTGTGGCTTAAATAAAAGGGGGTTTACTTTTTTCTCCCATAGTGAGAAATATGAGGGTAGGTGGCTATGGGCATTGTTCAGGGCAAAGGCACAGGAATTCTCTTTGCCTCCCTTCTGCAGTTGCAAGATGGTGGCTCCAGTCACAAATCTGGCATTCAAAGGATGAAGAAGGGGAAAAAGCTGGGAGCATCTGTATCTGTCTTTTTAAATAAGAAAGCAAAGTCTTTCCCACAAACTTCTGAACAGACTTTCTTTTCTGTCTCATTGACCAGAATTACATCACAAGCCACCTCTAGCTGTAAGAAAGCCTGTCTTGTCCCCTCTAATAGAGGCCAGCCTGGGAGAAGGGGGTGGATGTGAGTCTTCTGCTAGCTAATCCACAATGCTCCCAACAGTCCAAGTGAGACTTTAAATAAATCAGCGAAGATGGAGGTGGTGTACAATTCTAAATGTGCCCACAAGCCAACCAGCAGCTTAGTGACTAACTGGATATAAAGATTAAAGGAGAAAGAGGAGCTCAAAATGATGCCCACTTTGCTGGTCTGAACAAGTAGACAGAATTCATGAAGGTGCTATAGGGGTAGGACCAGGAAGAAGGGAGGTTCGGTTTGGGGCATACTGAGTTTGAGGTTGCTGTGGGACTTCTAAGTTGACTTGGCCCCTGGCAGGTAGACTGTGGCTCTGCAGTTCATGGGGGAGAGGCAATAACAGAGCCACTAAATGTAGGTGACAGTTGATCATGAGCATGGATAAGGCTGTCCAGGGAGGATGGGTAGAATAAGAAGAACAGAGCTCATGGATGGATCTCTGGGGCCCACTGACATCTAAAGGGAGGTAAAGAAAGAGAAGTCCAATGAGAAAGCAGCACCTCCAATTTCTACTTGATCACTGTTCTGTCTAGTATCTCTCAAATTAAAAAATTAACAACAACAAAAAAATTAAAACCTTCCTTAACCCTACATCTTCTAGAGCAGAGTTGTCCATCAGAAATTTCAGCAATGATAAAACTATGCTCTATCTGCTCTGCCCAGTTGAGCAGCTACTCCTCACATGTGGCCCTCAAGCACTTGATTTTTGGCTAGTGTGACAAAGAACTAAATTTTTGATTTTATTGCATTTTAATTAACATAAACTTACATTTTTTAATTAGACAAGTGGTTATGGTGTTGGACAACACTGCTCTAGCACCCTGGCCATCTCTCTGCTCCCCTCTGGAAATGTTCCTTGAAATAATCACAACCTCTCCTTTCTCACCTGAACCTCACTCCTCCTCCCACTTCAAACAAGCATCTTTCCCCTCCACGCCCCCAAGACTCTGTTGTCAAAGTTACCAATGACATCCATGTTGGCAGAACCAGTAGTCTGCTTTGCTCCCGTTTACATTATTTCTCTGCACATTTGACACAATTGACAACTCCCTTCATTTTGAAATACTGTCTCCTGGGTAGTGTGCTCCTCCTCAGAATCCTTTCCCTGCTCATCCTCTTGGGTTTCAAGGCTCTCTCCTGTGCTCCCTTCTCAGATCTGTCTTCATGTTCTCCTTTAAATGCATCAAGCTTGTCCCAGCTCTGGGACTCTACCTTGGCTGTTCCTTCTCCTAGAGTTCTTTTCTCCTTGTCTTTATATAACTAGTTCCTTCTCATCCTTTACATTTTAGATTAAATTTCAGATTTTCTGAGAGGCCTTTTCTGAATGCTCAAGCTAAAGATGACACTTGATCTTTGCTTTCATAGTACCACTCTTGAATTCTCTGCATAGTACTCACCACTGTTCAGAGAGAGAGAGAGAGATTTTGAAAGCTAAGGGGAAAAAAGAATTTCTAGAAAAGCACATGGTCAACAATACCAAATACCCCAGACACATCAAATATGATGAAACTAAAACATTTCTATTGGATTTTGAAATTAAGAGGTCGCCAATAATTTCAGCAAAAGCAGTTTCAGAGAACTGAGTGTGAAAACCAACTTTAGCCAGTTGTAGAGTCAATGGAAGTGAAGACAGTGAGTATAGTTAAATCTACTTCCCTCCCTTTATAGCTAAGCTAGGGAAGAAAGCTAGGAAAATTGGGGAAAAAAATGTGATCAAGGGTACAGAAGGGGTTTTTTTTTTTTTATTGTTTGCTTTAAGATGGAATAGATTCGAGCATGACTATATGTTAGAAGGAAAGACTCTGTAGAGAAAAAGTTAAATATATAGGAAAAGTGATCATATAGAGGAAGGCTCTTGAGGAAAAGTAAAGGAGACGAGATCTAATGAACGAGAATAAATTCTGCTGGGGAAAGAGGGTCAGCAACTTCTCCAGGTCAGGGAAGAAGAAGGGAAGGATGGGCCAGGCTCAGTGACTCACGCCTGTAATCCCAGCACTTTGGGAGGCTGAGGTGGGCAGATCACCTGAGGTCAGGAGTTTGAGACCAGTCTGGCCAACATGGCGAAACCCTGTCTTTAAACTAAAAACTAAAAACACAAAAATTAGCTGGTCATGGTAGCGCACACCTGTAATCCCAGCTACTGGGGAAGCTGAGGCAGGAGAATTGCTTGAACCCAGGGAACAGAGTTTCAGTGAGCTGAGATCATACAACTACATTCCAGCCTGGGTGAAAGAGTGAGACTCCATCTCAAAAAAAAAAAAAAAAAAGAAAGAAAAAAGAAAAGAAAAGAAAAAGAAAAAGAAAAAGAAAAAAGAAAAAAATTAAAAAAAAAAAAACCAAAGGAAGGAAAGGATGGAGAGATGTAAAAAAAAAAAAAAAAAAAAAAAAAGCAAAAAATCAAACCTTTGTGGGAAGAGGGTGGGAAATGGAGGGAGTTCCCTCCTAATAGATTGCATCTTCCCTTTTAATTTGGAGGCAATGTGAAAGCAAGGAGGGTAGGGTAGGGTGAGGAGTTTAATAAGAGAGAAGGTACAGAAGAGCCATTGTGGGAAGGGATGAGAAATAAAGTTAAACAATGACAGAAAAAATGTGTGGTGACACTGAGAGCCCCAGTGAGGTCAGAGTCACCTATGTGTTCCGCAGGAAAGTGTAGGTTCAGAAAAAGGAAGGTTGGGTTGATTCAGGTTCAGAGGAGTGCAAAGTTATCTCAGTCCCTGGTCCCTCAACCAGGGCCACCTCATCCACCATTCTACAGCTACCATATGAAAACATCCCCAACAGAAAGTAATTGTTCTGAACAATTGCCCCAGTTTTTGCCTGCTTAAGCTAAACCTACAGCTCTTGCCGCATCCTTGCTAATTCCTCGAACCTGTGAGAACCACTCCAGTATCCACACAGTACTTGAGAGAGCTGGCAGTACCTGAAGGATGCTCAAAAGGAACTCTAGGATACTCTCTCAAAGCACTGAGGAGCAGTGCTACACTTACAGCGGCAGAAAAGGCATGTTCTGGAATGGCCTGGGGTAGCGAGAGCTGACACTACTTTCCAGTGTCAGCCCAGCCCCCTGACATAGGTGGGGTGGGAGGACTGGGGAGGTGTGTTTCAATCAGGACAGGAGGTAGAAGGCACACTCTGTGAAATGCTGAGGATGCATGGGAGTTTTGTACGTAGTAGAAAACATAGGAAATGGAGAAAGGACCCAAAGGAATGTAGAGGGGCCTGCATTTGGGCACAGGTTGCCCTCCCTCGGTGGAGTCAGTGTTAAACTAGTCTGGGGCTTGGACAGCAGTACACCGGCCAAGGGTAAACTCTTACTCCCAGGTGTTCACTTCTCGGTAACAGGAGTTGTGGTGTCAGAGGGAGAGGAGGTGGTTAATTAGGTTCAAAAACCCTTCCTCCTTACTGTAACAGGCAATAGCCTTCAGGGCTTGGAGGAATCCAACCAAACTCATTTTCTATCATATATTATAGTCAAGGCAGAACTACAGGTGAAATATATATGTGAAATAGCATGCTACTTATTCCAACCCTGAAAGTGAGAGAGCAAAAGAAAGAGAGAGAGAGAAAGTGGGAGTTGCCTCTCTAACTTTCTAACTTCTCTTCCTTTTGCTGAGTTAATATCTCCTGCACAGAGACCTTTCAAACACTATCCTTGGGAAAGGCTTGGCTAGAATCAGTGTTTAACAAACATTTAAAGAACAGGGTGTGCTTTATTCAGGCTTTGAGTAGAAAAGAAGGGAGCTCTCAGTCAAATGGAGAAGACAGGAATTGCGCCCTTGGAAAGCATTCCAGAGCCAGAGGTAAGCACACAGATGAAATGCCATGGAAAGACGAGGGCAAATGAACGCACTGCAGATGGCTGCATAACTGCTGAGAGGGTGAGGAATAGAGTGCTGAAGGAGCTGGTCAAAGGAAGCTGATGGAAAGCAAAGGATGTTGAACTCCATTTTGAAGGATGGTGTGCTTATTCTGGGAAGTGGGGGAAAGCATTCTTCAATAGGCTTCGGTGTACAAGGGAGGAAGGAAAATGTAAAATCCTTCATCTCCAGGCAGGAAGTCCTGAGCAAATGCATCACATCAACCTGTCCCTGGGTTTTTTCTTGCCCATTAATTGAGCCTTTCCTTTTTCCTGAACTGTTGCACTCAGAGGTCTCAAACCGAAACTGGGGGCTCTGGGAGGGCTCCCACCTCTGGAGGCATCCAGGCAGGGAGGTAACAAAGGACCAATGTTTAACTCAGGGAATAGAAGTCCCTTTGATAGGACCTTGGCCTTGGCACACACTTCCTCTGTGCAGATAAGCTTGGATTCCATTCACGAAAAGCAAGAATAGGAAGCAGTGGTTAGCAGGGAACCCCTTGGTTTTTCAGATGCCTTACCAAGGTAAAAGGTAGGAGAGAAAATGACACAGATGTTGGGTAGCTCTACAGAAAAATGGTGGCACTGAGTGAGGTCCACTGGCTTGAGACGCGGGCACAATATGCTGAAGATGAAGCCGCCTCCGTATGGGTGGCTGAAGAGGGCTGGTGAGGGCACAGTGGTGGGAAGCTGCGAGCAGATCCCGGGCAGCTCCTGGAGGTGGTACTGCAGGCCCATCTACCACGATTCTAGAATTGCCCTCCCTGACATCCTTTCAGATCCCTCTAAGAGGTGCAGGAGGATCCCCCCCTTCTCTCTCTTCATGTTGTCCACCCACCCTCTCCCCCTGGATATTTTTCTTGGGATAGATAGAACGCCCTCTCCAGGATTGGGCCATGTTATCCCAAGGAAGCCAGCAGGGCCAGTCCTGGACCCTCACAGCAATGCTGCACCCACCATGTCAGCAGAGTCCATGGCAGAAGAAAATCTTCCAGAGCACTGTTGGCAGAGCCTTTATTCCCTTCTCACTTGGGGCAGGAGAGCAAAATTTCCTATCAGGCTTTAGCAGGAGAGGGAGTCAGCCAAGTTCAGCTAGTTTCAGGAGTAATTGGTCAAGAATGACTCTGGGAAGAGGGAGAAACTGTATTGCAGATTATCAGCCATCGTTTGGGCAATTTGGATTTTATCAACAGGGGTGCAGGGGTGTTAGGGGCTAAAGTCAAGTATAGTCAAGAGGAGTTAGGAAAGAACTACCACGCAGGGGCCAAGGATATAGGAGGGCCACAGGGGAAAATTCTCAGTCCTGTGTCTCTCACACTATTAACAGTTGTATAGGAATGAATGAATGTGCTCCTTTCTCTGTCCCTTTGGTGTCAGCACATGTGCCTGGATGTAGACAAGGCGGCAATCCGAGATGGGAGATAGGGGAGCCTTGTGTTGCCTGGGAGAGGGATGGTCTCACTGAAGGCAGAGAGAGTCTGAGGGTCCTTGACGACCACTCAGCATTCTGTTATGTCCAGTTCCAACTCTCTGGGCTGTTGCCAGCCATTGGACAAAGCATCCAGAGGTACAAAGCATGGAGGCATAAATATCCAAAGCATGGAGGTACAAACCCAGGAGGTGTAGCAAAAGAAAGACTCCAGACCAGCCAGGGCTAATGGTCCCAGCTCCTCACCTGACCTCTGTCCTGGTACTCTGGGATGGCTACCATCACTTTCATGGCTGGCCTCTGCCCATCCTGCCTCTAGGGGCCCCAGACCAAGTGTAGACCATACCTATTTCCTCACTGGTTTAGCTGAGCCAAGGCTAGAATTTCCAGAGAATTATTTCCAGAGAATTGTATAGAAAACTATTTAAAAAGGCAAAACCCCTTGATATGGTTTGACTCTCTGTCCCCACTCAAATCTCATCTTGAATTGTACTCCCATAATTCCCACATGTTGTGGGAGGGACCCAGTGGGAGATAATTGCATCGTGGGGGCAGTTTCCCCCATACTGTTCACATGGTGGTAAATAAGTATCATGAAATCTGATGGTTTTTTAAAGGGTTTCTGCTTTCACTTCTTCCTCATTCTCTTCTCTTGTCTGCCACCAAGTGAGACGTGTCTTTGACCTTCCACCATGATTGAGAGAGCCAGCCACATGGAACTGTGAGTCCAATAAATCTCCTTCTTTTGAAAATCTCCCAATCTTGGGTATGTCTTTATCAGCAGCATGAAAACAGACTAATACACCCCTAAACAAACAAAACAAATGCAGAATCCATGAAATAGAAGTCTTCCGAGCCCCTATTCATCACTCAAGTCCAGCCCCAGATAGACTTGGCTGGCAGGAGTCCTAGTGATCCTTTCTGTGGCTTCATCACAAATGACTGGGTTCATTGTTCTCTGCTCAGAAATTCAGTAAAGTCATGTGGGATTAATCCAGGAGTGAATTCCTAGCATACAAGAGTAAGGAGTGGCTTTAGTCATAAGCCACTTGTCCAAATGCCTGGCTGCCCTGAGAGAACTCAGCTTTTCTGTCATCTCCGAGAGTCCCCACCTTCAAGGAGTAGAGAATATCCCAAACAAACTGACAGTACACAACTCGGCTACAGTATTGGGAAAGAGTCAAGGGTATCTAGAATGCTCTCCTGGAGTGTGTTTCATTTTCAATGAAGTAAAACCCTCCTCGCTGGGCCCAGGGCAATGTCCCTTTTGACCTTCCCCTGGGGCTGTCTTTCCAGGTGGGCTCCTGCTCTCCCAGCTTTCTGTCAGCCCTTGGCATTTCAACCTCTCTGCCTCCCCTCTATCTTCCCCCATATCATGGGCCTGATCTTGTGTCTAGGATTCACTCCACACCAGCCTCTCTGGCCCTGATCTCCAGAGAAACCCACAGTATTTCCTAAGTGTTCAGGGCTGAGCAAGCGTGCACAGGCAACAGACAGTGAGCTGAAAGGTGAACATTCCCAGCTCATCTGTAGGGACACATGTCCCAAAGACACCTGTGAGCACTATTGTCTTACGTGGCACTTATGCCTAGGATGGATCTGGTACATCCAGACACCTTGGGGTCATTGTGTTTTGTAAGAGAGGCACATGCACTTGAGCAATACACTGGCCCCTTTATTTTTCTTCAGAGGCTTTGGTACAAGTAAATGAAAACAGCTATACCCACTAATGCATTTTCTGCAATAAGTAAATTCATGAGCCATTATGCTGGCCAATGCATAGCATGTACTCCCTCCCCCACAACATGTAAAATGCTTCACATTAACTTAACCAGCAGCATAAACATTTCTGTGCCTTTTTCTTCTTTCTATAACTGAATTGGATGAGTTACACCTACAATTGATGACACAAATGTGTCACAGATGATGAATTTGGTGGAGAAGAGAAATAGGCTGGGGGAAATCTGAAAGAATTTTAATATGTGTTAATATTTAGATATAGGTAACTCACTTTTTGCCAAAGGCACAGTGGATTTATCTCACTAGCTCTTTTGATATTCAGTGAAGAGGAAAGATAAAAGGAAGGGTATTCAGAGGACTGGAATAAGAATTGCTCGTCGGTGACTTAAGTAGAGTGGGAACTTAATAAGTGAGCAATGGATTAATTGGAAGTGATAAAGTCAGAGGGAGAAATGGCTGATGGCAAACACCCAGCACAGGCAACAGCTCAGGGAGCACGTGTGGCCTGTCCTGGGTGAGGAAATGCCCACCTGTCCTCTGCCCTCCTCCAGCCCTGGGTCTGCCTGCCCCTCACTGTCACCATCCTGCCATCTGATAACAATCACCATCTCTTCCACCAACCCAGCGCTCCTGAGTTAAAACAAAACAAAAACAAAAACAAAAACAAA
Organism: Macaca mulatta; assembly: GCF_049350105.2. Taxonomy (NCBI): domain Eukaryota; kingdom Metazoa; phylum Chordata; class Mammalia; order Primates; family Cercopithecidae; genus Macaca; species Macaca mulatta. Next base: position 64,758,430 of record NC_133406.1, on the reverse strand, counting down.
AACAAAACAAAACAAAACAAAAACACACCTCCATAGTCACAAGCTCATTTGGGTCTCAAAACAAAAGATAAGGAAGATTAGATTTTAAATGTTATTTTACAGATGAGGAGGACTGAGGTTCCTGGAGGCTAAGTGACCGACCCGAAGTCCCAGAGTGGTACTTCCAGGGCTAAAACCTAGCTGCCCTGACTTCCCGCCCAAGCTGCTTCCCCAGCTCTAACTGCATCTCCTGAGACTTTGCTTTGGATTCTACTCTCCACGTGGCTCCACACTGGACACTTCTCCTAGGATGGGCCCTTCACTGCTCCTGACTTCATTGCTGGACTTGTTAGAACAGAGCCCACCTCAACGTGCCCATCGTCAGGCTTTTAGAGCTGGGCCCTGGAGGTGGGCACACTTACTTTAGCTCAGGGAAGTCTCTGTACCCAAATCCACCACCCTGTGACTTCCCTGCTGCTGTAGTCACTTCCTAACTAGGCTCCCTGCCAGCCGTACCTTGAAATATAGAGGAAAGGTTGCTGGATTAGGAGGCAAAACACTCAAGCATTAGTTCTGGTTTCTATCTAGATAAGTAACCCTGGGGGAGTTAATAAATTCTTTTAACTCTAGCTTCTTTATTTGCAAAACTGGGATAATAATACATACTCAGTGTAGTTGAGAAGATTAAACAAGCTATCCTTTGGAAAGGACCTGCAAGGTGGACAACAAATGCTACCATTCTTTCCGTCCATTGTTCTATTCTTCCTCCCTCTTCTCCTCCCCCGCCTTCCTTTTCTTTCCTCTTTCTTACTTTTATCCCACACAACACTCTTAGGCTGATCTTCCCTGAACTTTACTCACAAGACTGCTCCCTTGGTCAGAAATCTGGAATGACTTCCCATTGCCAAGCCCAATGGCATCTCTGTCTGCCATGCAGGTCCCATGGTTCCTGGCACCACCTCTCCTCCCCAGGCTTCCTCTCCTACTAACTCAGGACGTGCATCGTCCAGTTGGTGGGGTGCCCATCCATACTGACTTGCTCCTGTCTGTTCCTGCTTCTGTCATCTCATCCTCTAGGAATGTCCTTTCCCACCTCTCTTTCCCTGGAGGCTTCACTCACTACTCCCTGGATCTCTCTCTTCTCTGATTTCCAATTTCACTCACTGTCCATATCAATTTCCTTGGCATGAAATCAGAGGAAACCATGTCTTCGGGTTGTTTCCTATGTGCCTATCTTCTTCAACTGTATGGCCTGTTCCTTGAAAACAAACCAAGGTCCTTTACCTCTCTGAGTTCCCCATCAGGCCAGGAGAGCTCAGTGGTAACAGGGGATGAGATCTGGACTCACAGCTCTAGGCCTGGGTTCAAATCCCAGGTCTAGCACTTATAACCTATGTAATTTGGGAAATCCTATGTTTCTCAGCTTTAAAAGAAATTATTTGGCCAGGCATGGTGGCTCACATCTGTGATGCCAGCACTTTGGGAGGCCGAGGTGGGTGGATCACTTGAGGCTAGGAATTTGAGACCAGCCTGGCCAACATGGTGAAACCCGGTCTCTACTAGAAATATAAAAATTAGCTGGGCATAGTGGTGCACACCTGTAATCCTAGTTACTCAGGAGGCTAAGGAATGAGAATCACTTGAACCCAGGAGGCAGAGGTTGCAGTGAGCTGAGATCGCGCCACTGCACTCCCACCTGGGTGACAGAGCAAGACTCTATCTCAAAAAAAAAAAAAAGAAAAAGAAAAGGAAAGAAAGAAAAGAAAATATTAAACTTCTTTATCAGAAGGTTCTTTGTTAACATATTTGTCCATTGAATAAATATTTGTTAATTACCTACTTGTGCCAGGCCTATGCTTTTTAACATATATGAGCTCATCTAATCCTCATAACCTAATGTGATAACTTTAGCCCTGGGACTCCAAGCACTAGCATAAAGTTTGTGGAAATTAATTAAGAGTTCTTATGAAGGTGCACCATGCCGGACACATAGTAGGTGCCCAGCAAGTCTTTGCTGAATCTGAGTGTTAGGTCCTCATAGTTATTAAATTGAATCAAATTGACTCACTCATCCACAGTTCTGAAGATATTATGGTGAATAAAACTACAGGCCGGGTGCAGCGGCTCATGCCTGTAATCCCAGCAATTTGGGAGGCCAAGGTGGGCAGATCATGAGGTCAAGAGATAGAGACCATCCTGGCCAATATGGTGAAACCTCGTCTCTACTAAAAACACAAAAAATTAGCCTGGCGTTGTGGCACACACCTGTAGCCCCAGCTACTCAGGAGGCTGAGGCAGGAGAATCGCTTGAACCCAGGAGGCAGAGGTTGCAGTGAGCCGAGATCGTACCACTGCACTCCAGCCTGGCGACAGAGCGAGACAGAGCGAGACTCTGTCTCAAAAAAGAAAAAAAAAAAAACCACTACAAAATGCTTCTGTCCTCATAGATTCTGTCTTCATAGAGCATTCAGTCCAGCAAATGAGACAGTAACAACAGTAATTGTAAATTACTCTTGTAACACATGCAATATAGGGAAAGCATGGTGTACTCTGAGAGCCCATAAGGGAACATAATGCAGGCTACAGTGTCAGAGTAGATTCCTCTGCAGAAGATCCTCAGCTCAGATCTGGGGATCTGAATAACCTAAGTGGGAATAGACAGGGGAAAGAGCTTAAGGAAGGGAACAATGGGAATTGCAGGCAGTGGAAACAGCAGGGTGCAAAAGTCCTGGGTGAGAGAACAGGGGGCCCTGTCTCGAAACTGGAACTTAACAAGCAGCCAGGAGAGGGAGCAAGGTGGGGCTGAAGGCGGATTGCTTCAAGCCCTGCTGGCCTTGCTGAGGAATCCAGATTTGACACACAGTGGGGTGCCCTTAGGGATCTTAGGCCTGGGAGTGACATGATCAGGTCTGTTTTTGGAGGCTCACTCTGGCTGCTGTGTGAAGAAAATGAAAGAGCAAGGCTGATGCAGGAGAACAGAATGGAGTTAAAGAAAACTGATGCCTGAAACACTCCCAATAAAGACTCCAGAGTGTGGGCCTGAAAGTGACTTGAGGGGCCTGTGCTCCAGGGGGCAGAAGCAGCCTCCAGTCCTGAGCGCCCTCTCTTCCTGACTTCCTGATGCACACTGGCCCTGACCCACTGCATCCTGTTTTATCCACTCTCTGCCTTCTCCATGGGACATTCTGGTTTGGTGTGGGGATGAGGCAAAAACAAATAAACAAACCTTTAACCACCACCCCATTCTGAAGTGCAGGCTAAACCACAGATTGGTTTGAACCTGTCAGTTCAGAGCTGGCTCCAAGGCCAAGACCCACCTGGCCTGGCTGAGAGTGGCCTCTCCACATTCTTGTCTCACACTCACCCTTTGAAGGGCAGAGGCAAGGCCCTCCTCCACCCCTTCCTGCCCAAAGGGCTGGTAGCAGCCCAGCCTCTGCTTACATAACCCGAGCCCAGGCATTGCTCCATTTGCGTCTGCGGGGCTGGGTGGCTTCTGGGGATGGGATTAATAGGTAGGTTCTGTGTGATAGATGGAGAAACAAGAACGAATTTCCAGTTCCTCTAGTTCCACCCACTAAGACCCAATGGTCTAAACTTTGGCCCTATTCACAGTTCAAACATCCTAGGATCAGATGGATTCCCAACACTCACTATTCAACACTCACCCCTTCTGGTGTGAGAAATTGGAGTTACTCGTTGCTAGGGTCAAGACACTTTGGTTTGGACTTTCACTCTGTCACCAATGTGGGCAAATCCCATAACTTCCCCAGGCTTTGATTTCCTTGACTATGAGATGGGGAACTTATCACTCCTGTTGTGTAGACCTCACAGGAAACAAAGAAAATAAAGATGAAGGTTCTCGGAAAAGTTAAAAACACAATACCAATTTAAAAGAGCATTAATAATAATATCAATAATAATAATAAACCTTATATCCACAGTGACTCATCGGTGGCCCTCAAAGCCCTGGGAACTCTTTAACTAGAGCTTGAAAATAGTGCTCCAACAAGCAAGGCTGATGTTCCCCACCCCCAATTTTCCCTCCTGTCCCCAGCCCCCAGTGGAATCAAGGCTGGGGCAGAGGCTCAGCCCTGCTCACAATTCTGCTGCACTAGGTTAACAACACTGAACTCCTCCTAAGGGCTATGCAGCCCTCTCTCCCAGCTGAGACACCCGGAAGTTCCATCTGACTAAAGTTACAGGTGCTTGCTAGGTAAGGACGTAGATATTGTTACCTCAGAAATGGTGGTTGCAACTGCCTCAGGTAGGATTAAAACCAGTGCCTACAACTGAGAAGATTCCTAGAAGGATTCAGTCCCAGAGACCAAGCAAAAAGAGGGTACTAAGGCTAACCAGAGGGTAAAATACAAAGTAGCTACATGTGCCTTGCCAGTCTCAATCTTTCTTCTCCCCGAGGACTGCCTTCTCTCCCAAGATTCATTGAGGTCTTTTGTGTAAGAAAAGTCATTAGTGTAAGCCAAAGGAATGAATCTCTAAGAATGCACATACCTACATTAATGCACAAACCTACATTGGAAGTGATGAAGTCAGAGGGAGAAATGGCTGATGGCAAACACCCGGCACAGGCAACACCTCAGGGAGCACGTGTGGCTTGTCCTGGGTGAGGAAGCGTCCACCTGTCCTCTGTCCTCCTCAAGCCCTAGGACTGCCTGCCCCTCACTGTCACCATCCTGCCATCTGATAACAATCACGGTCTCTTCTACCAGCCCAGCGCTCCTGAGATAAGACCACCAGGTACACAGCTGAAATCCAACAAAATCGGATCTATTACCTCAATGCAGCGAGGGAGGGCATTCCAAAGGAACGGTAGAATGATGCTCAGCAGGAGTAAGGGAGGGACACATCTCATGTAAGGTTTGCTGTCCTGCTGTAGGATTTAGAGGAGAGTCTCAAGGAAGTGGGGATCTGTTCTGAATTGGTTGCCGTTTCTGACACAGGATTCGTATATATGGAAATTACTAGGGATTGGATGCTGTCATGAAGCTAGGGCAGTTTAGCAACTGGATATCCCCAATAATAGGACCCATTTGAGCAAAGTGGGCCTACAAGCATCATTGCTAAGACAGCGGTAGTCATCACTCAAAAAGGGAGCCTTCATGACATTTTGCAGCTGCTGCATGACTTTAGGAGAAAGAATGTTTTCTGTTAATGTTGCAGCTGGCTTTATCTGTGTCTGTCCTCCCAGCTTGATTACCAGCAGGGCTGCTTTTTATGTCTTCATTGTGAGCTGATTTTTCACTCTTCAGTTGGGTACAGGTTTCATACTCTTTCACCTACCACCATTGCTTGTAGGACCTTTGGGTTGAATGACTCTCTCCACACACAAATGTCACCTGATGGTTAAGAGCACATTTCCTAGATTCAGATTGACTGTATTCACACTCCGGTTCCACCACCTGCTTATCTCTGATATCTTGGGCAAATTACTTACCCAAGATGTCAGATATATTTGTCTCTGATATCTTGGGCAAATTATTTACTTGGGCAAATTATTAGATCTCTTAGTTTCCTCATCTGTAAAACAGGAAAAAATAAAAGCTCTTGCCTCAGGGTTGTTGTAAAGATTAACAGAATAAGACATGCAAAGTTCTTAGAACAGTTCCTAGCCCTTCGTTAGTATTCAAGAAGCCTTAGTTCTTTTTCTTATTAATTTTATTTGAAAGATAACCTAATTTCTGATTTAAAATGATGGATTTGCTATACACATTTTCTCCTTTCCCTTCAAAGATTCCCTCCAAATAATAAACAGTATTAAAATATATCAACTCCAAGTAATGAAGAGACCAGTACAGAGATTATCAGCAGATGGGAGATGTCAATAAATGCTTGAAAGAAATGAAACTGATGGAGGAGTGACAACGGATGAAACAGAGAACAGAAACACAAATGGAAAAGGAGATTTGATTTTTAGAAATTAATAAATATACACATAAATAAGTATGTGTATATCCAAATAGATAGATGATAGACTCACTGTATATATACATTGTGTGTGTGTGTGTGTGTGTGTGTGTGTGTGTGTGTAGGGAGAGAGAGTTTAAACTCACTTTAAAGAATGATATGTACTGTTAGAATAATGCCATGAACACTGGTTGATCCATCCACCACCAAGCGTAAGATAGAATATTATCAGACCCTGTGCCATCTTTGTGACTCTCCTGTGGCCCTTCCTGACCACATCTCTCCCTCCTCCTAAGGTAACCACTACCCCAAATTTTGTATTATTTATTCCCTCGATTTTCTTCATACTCATTCACATATATAGCTAGCCCTGAACAATGCATTGTTTAGATTTTCTCTATTTTTGATCTTTATATAAATGAAACCACACTTCGTGTACTATTTTGCATCATGTTTTTTCACTCAACATTGTTTATACATAACAGTTTTATTAAGATGTAATTTACATAACATCAAATTCATCTTTTTGATTTTTTTGTTTGTTTGCTTTTTGAGACAGAGTCTTGGTCTGTCACCAGGCTGGAGGGCAGTGGCACAATCTCGGCTCACTGCAACCTTTGCCTCCTGGGTTCAAGCAATTCTCCTGCCTCAGCCTCTCGAATAGGTGGGACTAAAGGTGCACGCCACCATACCCAGATAATTTTTGTATTTTTAGTAGAGACAGGGTTTCACCATGTTGGCCAGGATGGTCTTGATTTCTTGACCTTGTGATCCACCCACCTTGGCCTCCTGAAGTGCTGGGATTACAGGCGTGAGCCACCACCAGCCCCAAATTCACTGTTCTAAAGCATACAACTCAATGGTTTTTGGTATATTCACAAAATTGTGCAACCATCACCACCATTTAATTCCAGAATACTTTCATTACCCCCAAATAGAAACTTATTAACCGTCACTCCCGAATTCCCACTCAGCCTAACTCCTGACAACCACTGATCTACTTTCTGGATCTATGGACTTGCTTATTCTGGACATTTTGCATGCGGTTATGTACCCATATAACAACATTTTGGTCAACAATGGACCACATACACAACATTGGTCCCATAAGATTTTAATGCTGTATTTTTACTACACCTTTTCTATGTTTAGATATACAAATATTTACCACTGTGTTATGCTTGCCTACAGTACTCAGTACAGTAACACGCTGTACAGGTTTGTAGCCTCAGAGTAATAGGCTATACCATGCAACCTAGGTGTGTACTAAGCTATACCATTTAGGTTTGTGTAAGTGCACTCTATGATGTTCACATAATGATGACATTGCCTACGAATTCAATTCTTAGAACATATACCCATGCTTAAGCAACATATGACTGTAAATGGAACCATGCAATGTGCAGCTTCTTGTGTCTGGCTTCTTTCACTTGGCATGTTTTCAAGGTTCAGTCATACTGAGCATGTGTCAGTACTTCACTTTTATAGCCAAATAATACTCCATTATATGCATATACTACATTTTTGTTTATCCATTCTTCAGCTAATGGACATTTGAGTTGTTTTCTCTCTTGAACTATTATCAATAATGCTGCTATGAACATTACAGTCTCTTGCATGAATATATATTTTGATTCTCTTTGAGAATACCTAGAAATAGAATTACTGGGCCAACTGGTAACTCTGTATAACTTTTTGAGGACGTGCCAGACTGTTTTCCAAAGCGGCTACACCACTTTACATTCCCACCAGCAACATAAGAGGGTTCAAATGATGTTTTGAGAGCCATTCACGTGGATGCCTGTGACTCTTGTTTACCCATTTTATGTATATACCACATTTTAAAAATGCATTCCACAGTTGATGGATATTGGGTTATTTCCAGTTTGGGGCTGTTATGCACAATGCTTCTGCGAATATTCTTCTACAGGTCATCCGGTATAGAGGATCAAGCACTTCTTTAGGGTGAGCACAGTGGCCCATGCCTGTAATCCCAGCACTTTTGGAGACCCAGGCACGTGGAACGCCTGAGCTCAGGGGTTCATGACCAGCCCAGGCAACATGTCAAAACTCCGTCTTTATCAAAGTATACAAAAAAATATTAGCCAGGCATGGTGGTATGTTTGTGTAGTCCCAGCTATTCGGAGGGGCTGAGGTGGAGGATCGCTTGAGCCTGGGAAGTGAAGGTTGCAGTGAGCCAAGACAGTGCCACTGCACTCCAGCCTGGGTGAAGAGTCAGACCCCATTTCAAACAAGAGAGAAAAAAAAAGAGGTTCTTCAGAGGTGGGATTGCTAGGTCATAAAATAAGCACATTTTAAACTTTCTTAGCGAATGTGAAATTGTTTCTCAAAGTCTCATTCTTAGTCACTTCTAACCTTAGTGTTGAAGAGTTTTTGTTTCTCTAAATCTCCAGCTAGAGACATTATCAGATTTCTTAAAATCTTGGCTAATGTAATGAGTATGCAATCTTCTCTCATGGTGGTATTTGTTTATTTATTTATTTTTACCTGTATTATCTTATTAGAGCTTCAGAAAACCTCATGAATTAAACAAGGTAGCTGCTTCTTTACAACACAGTGTGGTGTTACTATCAAAGATTAGACAAACAATATGCAGATCTCAGACCAGAATTCAAATCTTCTGAATTACCTATTGTGGTCCTTTCCTTATATTGCCTATTAACCAAATTACACTCTAATAAGTGATAAAACCAGAAACATAAGCAAGTCCATGCAAGGTTTGGATACATTCTTGAATATTTTATACACTTTATTAAAGGAGATAAGGAAATACATTAGCAAGTTTTTAACTTTTATGGCCAACACTGTGTTCTTCCACCTAGTTAGATATAGCCTCAATAGGATCCTTTTCATGATTTGAATCCCTATACAACAGTAGATTTATACGTGATCAATACAGGGTTAAATGGAAATTTGAATATATTCTTTTCATTAACCCTTCCAAAATATACACCAAGCTCCATGTTATCTTCTGCTACGCTTTTCTAAATAATTGTTTATTTTAAGGAATTAAGTAGCATTTTAAAGAATTGGGGCTTTTAAAATTTGATTTAATTTTTTAGAATCTGCTTTTTTTTTTTTTCTTTCCAACTTTTATTTTAGGTTCAGGGGGTATACGTACAAGTTTGTCATGTGAGTAAATTGCGTGTCAAGGGAGTTTGGTATACAGATTATTTCATCACCCAGATAATAAGCATAGTACCTGATAGGTAATTTTGGATCCTGGCCTCCCTCCCATGCTGCACCCTCAAGCAGACCCGGATGTGTATTGTTCGCATCTTTGTGTCCACGTGTACTCAATGTTCAGCTCCCATTTGTCAGTGAGAACATACAGTGTTTGGTTTTCTGTGCCTGCATTAATTTCACTGTGGTTTTTAAACTGTGTTCTCCTGATCATTCTTTTCACTGACCATCTTTTCTCATGATCCTGGGAAATTTAGGTTCCTTCTTCAGTGAAATGTGAGATGTCTTTTACCAATCTTCCTCCTGGTTTATTTTTATTTTTCTCACTGATTTGTGGGTATTTTTCTTATACTCTGGATCTAAATCCTTTGTCAGTTGTATGCGTTACAAATATATTCTCCCAATTTGTGACTTTTCTTCCCCTTCTTTTCATGGTATACTTTCAGAATCAGTATAAAACTATTCAGTGTATTCAAAAGTATACAATGTATTAATGTATTAAAAAGTATCCATCTTTTCCTTTAGTCTGTGATTTGTGTCTTATCCTTTTAAAGAAACCCTTCTTTGCCTTGAAGCCATAAACTTCTTCCATATTTTCTTCTAAATGTTTAATTTTATTGTCTTTTATATTCAAGTTCTTAATTCACGTGGAATTGTTTTTAGCTTATAAACAGTAAAATGTACTTCTTACAGCTCTGCGAAGTACAAGATCAAGATGTCAGCAGATTTAGTGTGGGGTGAGGGCCCATTTCCTTGTTCATAGATGGTCCCGTCTCACTATGTCTTCACATGATGGAAGGGGCCTGAATTCTGTGTTTGTATTTGGAGTGAATTTAGGGACTTAATTTTTTTTTTTCCTCATGGGCAAAAAAATCATCAATGTCAACCCTCTCATATACAGTTTCCATCCATATGTGGGCTGTTTCTGGGCTCTCTTATCCTTTCCATTGTTCATGTGTCCACCCTCTTCTAATATGACATTGTCTTAAATACTGTAGTTTTACAATAATCTTTTTTTTTTTTTTTTTTTGAGACGGAGTCTCGCTGTGTCACCGAAGCTGGAGTACAGTGGCACAATCTTGGCTCACTGCAAGCTCCACCTCCTGGATTCAGGTGATTCTCCTTCCTCAGCTTCCCGAGTAGCTGGGACTACAGGTGTGCACCACCGTGCCCAGCTAATTTTTGCATTTTTAGTAGAGACAGGGTCTTACCATGTCAGCCAGCCTGGTCTCGAACCCCTGGCCTCAGGTGATCCACTCGCCTCAGCCTCCCAAAGTGTTGGGATTATAGGCGTTGGCCACTGCGCCAGGCCAATTTCACAATAGTCTTGATATCAGAGAGAACATTCTGTCCCACCATCACCACCAATCTCATTCTTCCTCAGGATAGTTATGGATATTCTTGGCCCTTTGCTCCTCTAAGCAGACTTCACAGTAAACTTTTGAATGGAATTTTTGTAATGTTATCGAATTAAGACAGAGAAAATGGACGTATTCACCAACTTGATCTTCCTTTCCCACAAATATATTATGTCTTTCTATTTATTTAGAAAGATTCGCTAATAAATCTCCAAAATTTGTATTGTTTTTCATGTGAAAGACCTGCATATCCCTTGGTAGAGTCATTCCTAGATACCATTTTCTTTATAATTAAAAAACTTTAAAATGATATTTTTCTGCTCATTGAAATTAACATTTGTATATTGATTTTATATCTGTGGGCTTTGCTAAACTATCTTAGTAATTCTAATAATAAATCTATAGATTATTTGTGGTCTCTCATGTGGCTATTCACATCATTGGCAAATAATGGGAGTTTTATTTTATCCTTTTTAATTCTTATACCGTTTCTCTTATTTTTCTTGCTTTGTTGAGCTGACTAAAGCCTCCACTGCAATTTTTATTTTGTTCCTGACTTTAATGAGAATACTTTTGATGTTTCACTGTAGATTTTTAAAAGCAGATTTCCTTGCTGAGGTCAAGGAAATTACTTTCTATGTCTAGTTTATTAAGAAGTTGCTTTTCATTAACAATAAATAAATGTTAAATGTCACCTAATGCTCTTTATAAACCTACTGAGATGATTATCTCTTTAAATCTCTTAATGGGATAAATTACTCTAATATAGTTTTCAACGTAACTTTCAATAATAGACCTATATATTAATTTTTTTTTTGAGATAGGGTCTCACTTTGTCACCCAAGCTGGAGTGCAGTGGTGCAAATATACCTCACAACAGCCTCAACCTCCCAGGCTGATATGATCCTCCCACCTCAGCCTCCTGAGTAGCCGGGACTACAGGTGTGCACCACCACACTCGGCCTAATTGTGGATTGTTTTTAGAGATGGGGTTTCTCCGTGTTTCCCAGATTGGTCTTGAACTCCTGAGCTTAAGCAATCCTCCCACCTCAGCCTCCCAACGTGCTAGGATTACAAGTGTGAGCCACCCTGCCCAGCTCATATATTAATTTTTTAAAACATACCTGGATTAAATCCAGAATGTTTTAGGTCCTTTTATTTTCTTCTATATTCATGAATGTGACTGATCTGTAATTTTTCTTTTCAGACTGTCTTTGTACAGTTTGGGGATCCATGTTCCCTTAGCCTCATAAAATAAATTTGGCGATATTGCCCCTCCCACTATCTTCTGTAAGAATTTGAGTAAATTTGGAGTTTCTACCTCTGTCTCTTGAACACCTGGTAGAACTCACTTGTATAATTGCTTGGGCACAGGGTTTTCCTTATGATTCAATGTCTTTAGTAGCTGTAAAATCATTCCAGTTTTCTCTTTCACATAGAAGCAATTGTTGCCAGGTTTCTTCCTAGAAGTTTGTCAATTTCATCTAAGAATACAAGTTTACTGGTATAAAGTTACTTATAACATTCCCCTGTTATCTTTAATCTCATTAGCCCCGTTTTTCATTGCTGACACTTTTTGTGGGTACCTTTGCTTTCCTTATTTGAATGATTTTGTCAATGTTTCATTAATTACTTTGACGTTACTGGGTCTCTCATTTTACATTTCTTGTCTATCCCATAAGTGTTGTTCTCGTCTTATAGTTTTTTTCTAAGACATCTTTTTGTAGCATATTTTCATTCTTCTCCTTCCCTTGGGTTTCCTCTGTGATTCTTTTTCTAACATCTTTATTTGGATACTTAATCCAGCTTAATTATTTAATGTTCAGCCTTTCTCCTCTTCTAATACAAGCAATACAAAATTTAAAATTTCCCTCAAATTTCTACTTCAGTTTTGAAGCAGCATTTTTTAAATTTAAATATTTGTCTAATTTATATTATTATTTATATTTTAATCCTTGATATAGTTAGAGGTCTTTTTTAATACTGCCAAGTATGTCACTTTTTAAAAATAGGTTTTTGTTATTGAGTTTTGACATAATTGTTTTGCAAAAGATAATGAGATGTGTTTGATACTGATTCTTTGAAATTTGTTGAAAGTTGATTTATGACATATGATGGTGGTCAATTCTTAAAAATTCAGAATTTTTCTTTAAAAGAGTGTGTGGTGTTTTTTTTTTTTTTAGTGAAGTAAAATATTTAATATATGTCCATTAGGTCAACCTTGTTTTAGTCATAAAGATATTTTTAGAAATGCAAAGACTGCAGAAATGTATTTATCAAAACTTCTTTGGTTAGTAAATCATTAACAAGGTGCTACAGCAAATATGGGAGAGAGGCAAGGCAAGGAAAACATGGGACCCAGGAAACAGTGGCTCTCACTCAGGAAAATAGTGATGCCCCAGGTGACAGCTATGCAGCAGGTCTTATGAGCAAATGATATCTACCGGAATAAGACATTCCAGGCTCCAGGAGGAAGGCGTGCAGCAAAAAGCAGGATTCAAGCAGTCTAATATTATCCTTAAGACCCTGGGAAAATGTGACCCAAGACAAAGTCCTATCCACTGTTATGCCAAAGCCACAGTCTGAGTTGGGGGCTTGAGTTAGCCTCAGCAAACTAACGCAGGAACAGAAAACCAAACACTGTATGTTCTCATTTATAAGTGGGAGCTAAACGATGAGAACACCATGGACACATGAAGGGGAACAATACTTACTGGGGCCTGTTGAGGCCTATCAAAAAGAATAGCTAATGGAGGCTGGGCTTAATAGCTGGGTGATGGGTTTATCTGTGCAGCAAACCACCATGGTACATGTTTACCTACGTAACAAAGCTGCACATCCTACACATGTGCCCCAGAACTTAAAATAAAAGTTGAAGAAAAAAAATAAAATTAAAAAGGAGAAGAAAGGCCGGGCGCGGTGGCTCATGCCTGTATTCTCAGCACTTTGGGAGGCCAAGGTGGGCGGATCACCTGAGGTCAGGAGTTCAAGACTAGCCTGGCCAACATGGTGAAAGTCCATCTCTACTAAAAATACAAAAAATTAGCCGGGCATAGTGGCACACACCTGACAACTCCCAGTTACTCAGGATGCTGAGGCAGGAGAATCACTTGAACCTGGGAGGCAGAGGTTGCAATGAGCCGAGATCATGCCACTGCACTCCAGCCTGGGCAACAAGAGCGAGAGACTCCATCTCAAAAAAAAAAAAAAAAAGGTGGGGGGAGAAGAAAATTTTAAAAAATTATTATATAAGAAGAAAAAATAAAGAACTGGGGGCTTTGAGTTTATCAGGACATCCAGAGCTCATGGCCCAGGCTGCTGGGTTCGCCTCCATAGAGTGAACTGGGTTGAGATTGCATGAACTGTGGGGAAACTGATCAATAGTCACTTGGTCTCTAACTACAGCAGAGATCACACAGTTAGGTGCTGGCCCCTCTATCCTTGTCAAGAGTGGTCAACCCACTGGGGTTCACAGAAAGAGCCATTGGAGTGATGGGAGAAAATGTTCAAAATTCCATTTATCTCACTCTTTTTATTTGATTTGTATGTATATTCTAATGTATATAATACATTAGGAAAGGAGAAAGTGTATATGTGTGTATGTGTGTATATCTCTGTGTACATACGCAGAGCACATGCATATTCCGAAATTTTTAGGTCATGAGGTGCGTAATTATAAATACTTGGAGACCCTTAGTAAACAATAGCTATGTAGGGGTGAAACACTCAGATACTCTCCCACAGTCAGGTAGAAAAATCATGATGGCAACAATGACTGCACAGTGATTGTGTGTCAGGAGCTCTGGAGATGCTTTTAATTGATTATTTCAGCTAATCCTCAAAACTGCCTTTCAAGAAGAATACTGTTTTTCTTACTGAATAAGTGAGAAAACCAAGGTACAGAGAAGTTAGACAACTTGCTTAAACACACATAATAAATGACATATCCAGAATTCCAATCCAGTTGGTCTCCAGGGTGCATGCTATTTTCTATTAGCCAGATGTTCTTTTTAAAAATTTCAACATTTCTACTTGTTATACATTGAATTGTGCACGCCTGAAATTCATATGCTGAAGTCCTAACACCCAGTACCTCAGAATGTGACCTTACTTGGAAATAGGGTAACTGGAGATGTAATTAGTTAAGGTGAGATCATATTGGAAGAGACTGGACACCTATCCAATATAACTGACGCTCTGATAAAAAAAAAAAAAAATCCAGGCCCAGTGGCTCATGCCTGTAATTCTAGCACTTTGGGAGGCCAAGGCAGGCGGATCACGAGTTCAGGAGATCGAGACCATCCTGGCTAACACGGTGAAACCCCATCTCTACTAAAAATACAAAAAATAAGCGGGCATCATGGTGAGCGCCTGTAGTCCCAGCTACTCGGGAGGCTGAGGCAGGAGAATGGCGTGAACCCGGGAGGCAGAGCTTGCAGTGAACTGAGCTGAGATTGCACCACTGCACTTCAGGCTGCGTGACAGAGCGAGATTCCATCTCAAAAAAAAAAAAAAAAAAAAAAGGAACACCCATCGAACAGGTAGCTGTGCATACCAGGAGAATCTCGTGTGAAGGTTGGAGTTAGCTGCCACTAGCCCAGGAACTACCAGAGCTAGGAGAAGGGGCTGGAACAGATCCTTCTCTGGCATCTTCAGAAGAAACAGAGCCCTGCCGACACCTTGATTTTGGATTTCCAGCCTCCAGAACTGTGCGACAATACATTTCCATTGTTTAAGTTATCCAGTTGGTGGTGCTTTGTTATGGTAACCTTAGCAAATTAATATAGCAGTTATTAACTTACTTGTAAATGAGGTTAAACTGAATGTTTGGATTAGGAAATAAAATTTAACTGCTCATCAGTGTGTTTTTGAATGCAAGTGACTTATTGGACAATAATTCCCTAGTCTTGTTTTTAAGTGCCCTAAGTATATTACTAAATCTTCTCAAAGACTCACAAAACAAAGGCTAATCCTACTGAGATTAAATAAATTACCCGAAGTGACTTATTTTATTTACTAAATTATAGAACAAGCTACAACTATAAAGTGTAGCAGCTAAGAACCATTTCTGCAGAAGCTGATAACCTGAGACCCTACCTCCTCTAATGTCTAGGAAAGCTCATGCTCTTGGATCCCAAGAGCAAACCCCACAGCTAACAATGATTGCTGGTGTAGGGGTGAAGGGGAATTTCTCCTTCGTCTTCTGAAGGTTCACTGAAAATCAACTGACAAATGGTAGATTAACAGGAGAAAATGTATACACAACTTTATTTTAAGCTGCATAGCATGGGGGAATGGCAGGAGAATGATTACCCAATAACCCACTGAGGTACAGATGTTTATATAACCTTTCTTCATAGGGGAAGGAGAGATGGAGGAAACGTGGTATTTTGAGAGATAGTAAGGTATACAAAGATGAATGAATAAAAATATTTACTGAATCATTATTTATATTAACAAGTGATTGGTTATTAGCCACTAAGGAGTTTGTTAAATGACTTAGAGTCTCTGTATATGATGTAATGCTTTGTAACCATTTGAAGTGATATAAAGGTTAATGACATCAGTAAATAAGCCTTGATATTTTGGAAAATGGAAAAACGTGGGTTGAAAAACAGTACTTATGGATTGGCCTAATTTAGTGGGAAAATATGTGTGAGACATAAACCTTGAGATATTAAAACTGCATGTCTTGATGTGGTGGGGTTATGAGTACATTTAAATTTACTTCTTTGGTTTTTGTGTATTTTTAAATATACAACTGTGAAATGGTATTATTACTTTTATAATGAAATCCATTTTTAAATGGTAGTTTGCTCCTATCTCCACACAGCTGTCTCTGGGAATTGGTTTTGATGTATTGGGAGAGGTACTCATTCATTGCAAAAGAAGAGCAGGAAAACTGCTGGACAAGGACAGAGTGAGGGGAAATTCCACAAGACCAGTAAGGGTGGAGCAGAGCAGCTGGATGGGACAGGTTTTGCAGCCAGTGCTCTATTAATAAATGATACGCCCGTCCTTCAGTGAGCCCCGTCAGCAAACATCGGTTCTTTGCCCACTACGGAGGAAAAGAAAAATAGCCTGTTTGAGCCTCAGAGGGCTGATTAGGGAGAGAAAAATTGCATGAAATAATTACAAAGGTATGCATTAATAAATCCAAAATAATACAGCACTGACTGTATTATATATGTAGCAGGGGTGGTGCAGAGTAAATAATCAGAATTCTGAGATTTTGTTGAGAAAAAGGTAGGATGAAATACATTAATAAATAGGTCAATACTATCCAAAGCTCCTTAAGGGGTGCTTGAAGCCTGTTATGCATGTTAGGTTATCATGACACATTTATAAACGCAAGGGAGAGAGGAAAGAAGAAGGCAAATAGAAGGAACATTTCAGGTAAAAGGGGTGGCTAAGCCAGTGGTTTTCAAAGTGTGGTCCCTGAACTGGCAACATTGCCATAACCTGGGAACTTGTTAGAAATGCAAATTCTTGGGCTCCACCCCAGACCTACTGAATCAGAAAAACTGGCGGCAGCGTCCAGCCCTTTGTAGTTCAACAAATGCTCCAGGGGATTCTGATGTAACTAAAGTTTGAGAACCACTGGGTTAAACAAAGTCTTGGAAGCTGGTGTGAGCAGGTTGTGGGTAAGGGAAGTGGCCTTACTAGAAGGAAAAAGCCACATCAGGGATTGATGGGAGATTAGATGGAAAATACGGGGGCTAAGAAGGCTCTATATTATTGGAGGTAAAATAGATTAAGCTTTTTCACAAACAGCATGGTTGGTATTTACACATAACTAATATGAAGGAAATTTGCTAAAGAAAAATAAATCCACATTCTCTCCTGATTAACACAACAATTAGCTTAAGATTTTCCTGGTTCCATGTGTTTGCCCATATGTATACCTAATGTTCACACAGTTATAATGAAGTTCTGAGGTTCTGTTTATTTTTGCATTTTATAGTACACTAATATTTTGATACATTAATCAAGGTTTCCATTTTTATTTTGGCTTCTCCTGTTGTATTTCACATCTTAGCTCTGCCTAGACTCTGTCTCTGGAGGGCTGTTACAACATAACCAAATAATAAAGCAATCAAATGTGGGTTACGCATTTCACAGTTGAAATCCAGGCCAAAAACAAAGGCATCTGGAAGTAAATGAACAGTCAGAGCCAGCTTTCCTTACCCCTAAAGGCTTGATAAAGTTGCCAACTAGGGTAGAGCTGCAGAGAATCAGAAAGAATAAGTGCATATCCTGGGGTCCATTCCCCACCTGGCGTGAACCCCCAGAACCCCATGGATATGGCCTAAACTCCCATCCTGAAAAGAATCTAGCTAGGGAAATGACAAGTGTCACAGAGGTCCTTCTACTTAACACCATATGAGAGCAGCAAAGGCTACACGTGACCCAGCTAGGACCTGAGGACCCAAGGCAACCTCTCAGAACTCCCCGCAGCACCAGGGTGATGTGATGATGCAGATGGAATGTGGCTAAGTCAGAGGCTGGCCTAAAACACCTCTGTATTAGGGAACAGAGGACAATCCAGGTCCTGCATGGATCAATGGTTAAAGAGAAAGAAGTCAATAGACATCCCATCCTGGTGGATGCCTGTAGGAGCAGGTAATGACAAACTGCTAGGTACTATCTCAGGGAAAATGCAAGCAGTTAGGAACAGGCCATGGCAACAGGACTTTGAATTGCCTGAGGTTACCCAGAATCAGCATAACAGGACCCACACCAGGCGTGTACCACTAGTCAAAATCGGGCTTGAAAAGGAATGTAAATCTTACTATAGAAAATTGAAGAAAGTTATGTTTTGGCTACAACTGAGTATGTACTTTAAGATTATACTTGCTATAATTACATAAAATGTTTTCCATGTCTGACAACACATTGCTATTTTAGTAGACAATCTCTCCATTAAGTGACAGCACTGTATTTTATTTAGTCATTCTCCTATTGTTGAAAATTAAGATTGTTTCAGTCTTTAAGTATAATATAAATACTACAACAAAATAGTTATTCTGCAACATTTATTTGCCACCTTCAATTATGCCAGACTCCAGACTAAGAATGCTGATTCAGAGGTGAAAAAAACACAATGTCCCATTGTCTGGTGGGAGAGTCAAATGTGTCTAATGATCATCACAATGTAACATGAATGTGATTATAAAAAGCATAGCTATCTTGTGCGTATTTTAAAATTATTTCCTTAGGATAAATTCCAAATAGTGAGATTCTTGGATTATATTGACAAATTGCTTTCTTTTCTTTTCTTTTTTATTTTATTTTGTTTTATTTTATTTGAGATGAAATCTCACTCTGTCGCCCAGGCTGAAATGCAGTGGCGTGATCTTGGCTCACTGCAACCTCCACCTCCCAGGTTCAAGTGATTCTCCTGCCTCAGCCTCCTGAGTAACTGGGATTACAGGTGTGCGCCACCACGCCTGGCTAATTTTTGTATTTTTAGTAGAGATGGGGTTTCACCGTGTTGGTCAGGCTGGTCTAGAACTCCTGACCTCATGATCTGCCCACTTGGGTCTCCCAAAGTGCTGGGATTACAGGCATGAGCCACAGTGCTCGGTCAACAAATTGCTTTCTTAAGGCATCAATTTAATCTGCAATGAATAGCAGTTTCTGTTATATAACCATGTAACATTCCTTGACTCGTATGTGCTGGAAATATTTTCCAAGTCTTTCGTTTTCCTTTTTATATATTGTTGAGGGGCAAATTGTTAAAAAGTGTTTTAATTTCTCTTTTCCTATGTTCTTTCTTATATGATTTTAAAGCTTAGAAAATTACTCCTTTAGAGATATGATACATATTTACTTCCATTTTCTACTAGTTTTAAAAAATAATATGGTTTTTCTTCAATTGTTTAATCCATCTGGAATTTTTTTTAGCAATTAATCAGAGCAATTTATTTTCTAAATTGCTAGCTAAGACTATTTTTCCTTTAATATTATTTTATGACTTTTTCAAATTCACAATTCTCACTGTAAAATAATAATATGTTTTCAGATATTAACCTGGTAAATCCTAGACTCTGATTAGCCTGTGACCCCCAAATGTTGAATTGATGGCATCTAGAGCTTCATGGGGAGCGAAGAACCATCAAAAATAGGGGAGTTCCTATTTCATTTTCTAGGCTATCTTGAGAACATTGGAAAAAAAAAAGTGAGAGGATTTTCAGCTGGCCAGAGAACTCATCAGAACAGATTATTGACCATTGATTGGAGAAGAATATGAAATATGATGTTAGTGAAGCCCTCACCATTGAGGAAGGAAGAAGTTCCTTCTAATCCTGGGATTAGGATCTGGGTGAGTGAGGGAGAAAAGAGGGGCAAAGGGTGACCTGAAATGTTCTGGCTCCCTTCCTCACCCCAGGATGGAACATTAACAAGAGGTGTTACAGGGCAGGAGGGTGCATCTTGGATAAAACCACACCCAAGATAAATTTGGGAGAGTCTAAGAACTTCAGGAGCTGCTGTCCTTCACAGACTGGGCAGAGCTTGGGAAAACCATAGACCTTGTAAAGAAACCCTCCACCGCTGGGAATGCTGCTTCCAACATGATCCAAGAAAGGGGAACTAGCAATCACAGGCACGTGCTGAGGGCAGTCTTCAAGGGATCACACACAACAGCGTGTTGGAGAGAAAGCAATCTAGAGTTTTCCGGCACCCCACTGAGATGCATGATAGCTGAGAGAGCGGAAAAGACCCAAGTTCCTAAGGAAGCTCAGAGTATATGGAGCTCTTGTCACCAGAGGCAATGGCAAGGACCCGTGTGTGTGCATGGTGGGTGGCAGATGCCACTATGATGCCTGCGAACCAGATCAAACTAGTGGCATCTTCATCATCAAGCAGAATGAGGGACATTTCAGCACAGGGTAGGGAGGACCAAGGACATCTGAGCAATACCACTGCACCCAGACACCATCCTGAGAAGGGGTAGGGGAGATCCCTTCGAGCTGTCTAAAGTCTAAGCTTTGAATTGGCTGCTTTACCTAAAACAGATCTGAGCAATGGAGATTAACTTTCCATTAATTGGTACATTTAAATATCTTGCCAATTCACCTCATCCCTGCTACCAACAGAAATTAGCACCCACACTAAACAATTATAAGACAAAAATTTTACTTTTATTTTTCCATATCTGAGTAATATGTCAATTTTGAAAGCACCAAGTGCGCACGCGCACACACACACACACACACACACACACACACACACAGAGAGAGAGAGAGAGAGAGAGAGAGAGAGAGAGTTAGGCCCTTTCTGGGCTTTTTGTTCCTTTATTGATTTAAAATGCACCCTTAAAGTCAGAACAAAGCTTTACATGTTTTTGGTGTATGTTGTGTTCAAAGGCAATGTAGAAAGACACTCTTTTCTTTTAGTAGGCATAGTTGGAAATTCATTCTTCTTTGTGCCAGAGGAATTCAGAACTCTTTCATGTATTGTTAACTTTGCGTGAGGTGTGATGGCCACCATAGGTGGCACAGGAAGCTTCATGCTGAGAGTAAATGTAGCAAAGTAGAACATCTTGGAAAACTCATATTTATTCTTGGGAAAATCCTTGCACATCCTGTTGTTCCCTTGCATTCCCCAGGGGTGACCATATGTTTGCCTGGGACAATCTCGATTTACACCTGCTGCCCCAGAACAATTATTAGACGTGCCCCTTCACAGTGTCCTGATCTGAGGTCCCTGGTCACTCTAGCCATGGAGTCTTTCTGGCACAAGGTGGCAGCAGCTGCCCATAGTTGAAAACATACTGTAGCTTGTGGGCCCTTCCAGTATCTGAGACAGAGAAAAGGGTCCATTCATTAACCCAGGACAGGCTTACAAATACACCACCAGACTAATGGAATGAGGTTACCTTAGAATACAAGGACTTCGAATACAGGATAATCTGGCCACCCCCTGCCATGAGGCAGGTCACACAACCCTTTTGGCAGCTGTGCAAAAAGCCATTCTCTGGATGGGGATTCTCTCAGCTGGTGAAGTTAGGCTTTTGTTCACAAATTTCAAGCAGCTCCTGGAGAGAAGGGAAGGGTCCACTCCCTGTAGTTTCTGAGATCCTCACCTACAAAGACATTCATCCTTGCTCTGAATGTGCAGACTGCTTGGATATGTTCACCTGGCGCACCAAGAAGGTGCTTGTTTTCCAGATGATACTTCAATTGTCAGCTCTTCTCTCTCTCTCTCTCTCTTTTTTGTTTTTTTTTTTTCTTGTTATGGGTTGAAATGTGCTAACAAAAATATGGTGAAGTCCTAACACCTTGTCCCTCAGAATGACCTTATTTGGAAATAGGATCATTGAAGACGTAATTAAGATAAGGTGATACGGAGTAGGGAAGGCCCTTAATCCTGTATGATATCCTTATAAGAAAAGGAGAAGACAGAGATACATGGGGAAGATGGCCATGTAAAGCCAGCGGCAGACTGGAGTGATGTTGTCATATGCCAAGGAATGCCTGGAGATACCAAATCCTGGAAGAAGCAAGGATGAATCCTCCCCTAGATGCTTCAGAGGGACCATGGCCTTGCCCGCACCTTGATTTCAGACTTCTAGCTCCAGAGCTATGAGAATAGATTTGTGCTGTTTTAAGTCACCCAGTTTATAGTGCTTAGTTATGACAGCCCTAGGAAACCAATGTGCTCCCATCTCACACTTTCTGACCCCCATGCATTACTTATCCATTGCTGCATACCAAGACTACCATAGAGTCAGCAGCCTAGGACAACACACATTTCTCTCCTGCTTTCTTTTGGTCAGCAGTCCTGGCATAGCTTTGGGTCCTCTGCAAGCCTTCAGTCAAGGTGTCAGCCAGGTCTGGGTTTGCATCTAAGAGCTCAACTTGGGAAAAATCCACTTCCAAGTTCACGTGATGATTGGTAGGATTCAGGTCCCGGTGGGTGACCAGACTGAAAGCCTCAGTTTCTTGCTATGTGCCAAAGGCTGCCCTCCATTCCTTACCATATGAGTCTCTCCACTGAGCAGCTCACAACATGACAGCCAACTTCAACAAAGCCAGCAAGGGACAGAGTCTTCCTGCAAGAGACGGGCATTACAATCTTCTCATTCTGTATTTAACCACAAAAGTGACTTCTCATCACCTTTGATGTATTCTACTGGTTAAATGTAAGTCACAGGTCTCACCAACACCCAAGAAAGGGACTACACAGGGGCATAAACACCAGGAAGTGGGGACCACAGGAGCCACACCCCACAAGGAGGAAGGACAGCAAATTCCTCAGGGATTAGGTTTTCACGCTGAACTTCCAGGGGCTCAAATCTCTGTGCTCTCTCCCCAGTCACTGTCTCCCCACACATCCAAGAGATGAAAGATTATTTTTTCTTCCCCTTTCACAAATTAAGTGCAACTTCTCACTGCTCTGTGGAGTGACCCTTTTCCCAACTTTCCTGCTCTTTCCCTGGGACAGGAGCAGAGTGGAAAAGCAAAAACAGGCTGACCCAAGGCAAGGACAGGCTGTGTTCTCCCACAGTCCAATAAGCGTTATCTTGCTTTGCAGGGCGGGAGAGGAAATGAACCACTGCTTATGCTCATCCACTTTTTCTTTCCCTCTGCTGGTCTGCTGCTGGGCTCCGGCATCAGTCCCATTTTAGGGAACCCATAGTGCTCTCCTAATAATCCATGTCTCTTCATTTCCCCACTGTCCTTTGCAGGTAAGTTGGGTCCATGTGACTAATTCAGGCTAATTAACAGTGGAAGTTTGGTGTAACAATTTTGGGATGAAGCTAGTGTACCTCCTCCCTCCCTTCCTTCCCTGACTCAGTACATTTGGAGGCCAAGTGTTAAGAGGGCAGTGCCACAAGACAGAGGGAGCTTGGTCCCTGAGAGGTGGTTTGGAGAGCCCTTGCCATGCCCCACAGGACTTCATAGCTTATCACATCTGTTTGAATTTCTTTATCAGCCCCCAGTCAAGCTGTTGCAAAGAAAAGCTCAGCCAAGCACATCTAAATCATCTCAAACCTGCACTAGGATAGAGATATCTGCCAGGGCCATTTTTCATAGTGACACTAGCTCTTGACTCTGTTCTTTACCCCCTTAAAGCTATGTGACCTTAGAGAAATTATTTAGCCTCTGTGTCACGGTTTCCAGACTTGTAGTATAGAGTTCTACTAGTAACTTCTCATAAGAGTAAATGAGTAAAACCATGTAGATCAGTGGAATTGTTCCTGGCTCGTCACTGCTTTCTCAGCTGGGGTGTAGGACACACTCTGTAAAGCCCATCTTCAGCGCTGTTAGCCCAGGCCTCTGGGGCTTCTCCTCAGCCCACCTGTTCCCAAAACAAGTCTCAATTTATTTCTTTTGTCTTTCCCCAATTCCCTCTATCAGGCTGTTACCTTCCTTTCCTTAACACTAGAGGGTGCTTCAAGTCAGGCACCATCTAAAAACAGATTCTCCCTCTGAGTCCAGTCAGCAGCTGGTGGGTGCTGGGCAGTTGGCCAAACTTGGAGCGTATCACTTAGAACTGGGAGATGGGCTTCTCACCCTCAGAATGACCAAGAATGACCAACCAACCTTAAGGTCACATAGCACATTCTCCTATTCCAGAATGATCCCCGATTGCTTCCTTAGAGCCCTATTCTTTCCCTTCCTAATACCTACCAATACTTCTAAATCACTTATATTGTATATACTTCTTGCTATGCTAATTGGGTTAATGTTCCTCTCCCCCAGCAGACTATCAATCAAGGAATGTGTCTGTTTTGTTCACTATCCCTTTCCAGAACCCAGCAAAGTGCCTGGTGCATAGTACCTTCTTGATAAATACTTGAAGGCTCATTAAATTAAACCCCCTATCTTTTCCCATTCTCTACCCCACCACCCCCTCACTCCTCAACACCAGAGTAATCAACCTGACCTTGTGCTACTTATCACTGCCATCCCAACCTTATCACCTTTGGCTGTTGTCACAGTTTCTTAAAAGGTTTTCATTTTTCCGAATGTTTTCCTTCTAGTACATTTTGTCTACCGCCACTACCCTGCTCAAAAAAACCATTACCTACAGGCTCAATTCCCAGAGGCTTTCAAGACACATTGACAAACAAATTCATCTAGAAGGAACAACTCAGATGGTGAGAAGAGGCTGAACTTCCCTGAGGCTCCAGAATTCTTATCCATATGATAGGGGTAGTAATACCATCTGACTTATGGGGTCATTGCAATGCTTAAATGGAATAGTGGCAGGCATGGGCACTGGCAGAAAATAGACATTGTAATAAAGGATGGCCATTTGCATCAATAATATTCTATGATTTTAGTTCAAAGGAATGAGAAATGTTTAGGTTGATAAAATAAAAACTTCAGCTGAATTAAATCTGAAGGAGTTTCATTGAGCAATGAACGATTTGTGAATCGAGCAGCCTCCTGAGCCAGAATAGGTTCAGAGATTCCAGCACCGCCACGTGGTGGAAGATTTATGGACAGAAAAAGGAAAATAACATACAAGGAAACGGAAGTGAGTTACAGAAACAACTGGATTGGTTACCGCTCAGCGTTTGCCTTATTTGAACACGGTTCAAACAGTTGACCACATTTAATTGGTCAAAAGTCAGTAATTGGCACAAGTGTAGGCTACGGTCTGTTTACACTTCCACTTGTTAGAGTTCACAATGTATAGAGAAACCCTTAGGCCAAATTTAAAATATGTAAGGAGGCAGCTTTAGGCTAAACTTGATTTAACAAAGTGAACAAACAGAAGACTCTGGAGAACTATTTCAAAGGCTACTGAGAGAAGCGGGAGTAGATTTAATCCTATATTTCTCCTTTCAGAAGATGTAAGTAGTGCCAATAGGTAGGAATTAAAAGAAATTAGATTTTTCTCAATTAGAAATTCCTAAAAATTAGAAATATTTGAAAATGGACTTGACTTGAGTTCCCTGTCCCTGAGATAACCAAACTAAGACTGAATGCCTACTTTTAAAAGAAGTCTCTGAAAATACTGTTTATTGAGTAGAGACTTGAATTAGGTCACTTCTAAGGTCTCCTACTTTATGATTCTATGACAATGTAGGATTACATGAGAATGCTTTCCTAATGTCTTTGGGCCATTAATTTCTCTCACTCTTTGGAGGTTTTATTTTTTTGAATATGTGAGACCTGCTTTGATATTTGAGTTTTCCTATTCCTTCCCAATTAGGTACTAAATTTTTTGAGGACAGTAACCATGTATATATGTCTTACTATACTCCCTAATATTCCTAGCACTGTGATCTGTGGGTGCCTGATAAAGATTTGTTAAAGAGAAAGGAAGGGCTTCCTTTTAGACAGGAAAACTCCCATGCCAAAGTAGGTAGAACTGCAAGATCCCTTTCTCTTCTGTCTTTCAAAATGAAGCTCAGCTTCATGAATTGAACAGTTAGGAAGGAGATGACTCCAGGAACACTGGGGATCCTACATGTCAGAGTGGAACTTCATCATTTCCTAGGGCATTCTTGTGTAGGATCCATTTTAAAAAGTGAATAAAAGATCAAGGGTAGTGATCTCTGAAGATAGTAAGATATTTTGCCTTCTTAAATTAAGCAATTTTGTCAATGTAGTGCTTAAACAGCATTTATTTATAACTTAGCAAACTTAAATCAAGATGAAATTCTTCATCATTATGGAGCCTGTCCCATTGCAGCAAATCTGGAGATTTGATTTTTTCAGTATTTGGTAGGAAAATGATCCTTGGGCACCCCCTTGTTACTGGTTTCTGTGTGATTTGAGGCAAGTTGGGCAAGGCACACAACAATCTCTCTACAAAGGAAGGTTGCTCTGCCCTTTCTATTTCATGGACACTTACAGGCTTAAGTCTAAAGGCAATGGAGACATTTGGAGGGCATTTGGACTCTGGAACTTGGGTGGGAACATTCGAGTAGATGAACCCCAAATGTTGTATTCCCACATTGTTTTAAATCTTCTGATCCTGCAGGGTTTGCCCACCTGTCCCTATTAAGAGCTAACTACTCTCTCCCTTCCCAATTCTCCCTCCCCCACCTTACTCGAAGACAATACACAGGCCTCTCCCCACCATCTCTGCTCCTTGTAACTAGGCTTATAACTAGGGGTATGTGCTGGGTCTGATAATGGAAGAAAAGACCTCAAATGAGCTGCTAGTCCTAGCCAGCCTACACCAGCAAAAGTCAGAGGAGTTCATGCAGGACTGGATCCTGAAGATGCCGGATCAAGGGGCTGGGAGCATCAGGTAGAACAAGGAAGAGTGTACTGATTTGGGATCACTCTCCAGAGATACAGGATT
Organism: Macaca mulatta; assembly: GCF_049350105.2. NCBI lineage: Eukaryota > Metazoa > Chordata > Mammalia > Primates > Cercopithecidae > Macaca > Macaca mulatta. The sequence continues at coordinate 64,731,692 of NC_133406.1, read as the reverse complement.
TGACACCCTAGCAAGGACCCCAGGAGGTGATGTGACCTGGCTGCTCAAATGGCTCCTGAAAGCAGGGAGAAAGTGATGGCCCAAGCTTGATGTGATTGAAATGCCAGCACTACCCCAGCAGACAGTAGAGGTAGAAATAACAAAGCTCAGGGAAGTCAGCATGCTGAGTGGATACACCATGAGGCTGGAAGGCCTACCAGATGATTCTGTTCTATAAGAAGGGCCAGAGACTATACCATTTACAAAACCCAAAAGAAATGATCTAGTGAGAAGGAAAATAGCATGACTGAAAAGATCAGTTGGAAATCTCCTCGATAAGCCAGGATTGATGGTTGGAAAAGTAGGCAGAGAATTTTTTTTTTTTTTTTTTTTTTTTTTTTTTTTTTTTTTTTTTTGAGACAGAGTCTCACTCTGTTGCCCAGGCTGGAGAGCAGTGGTGAAATCTCAGCTCAATGCGACCTCCACCTCCCTGGTTCAAGCAATTCCCCTGCCTCAGCCTCCCGAGTATCTGAGATTACAGGCGCATACCACCATGCCTGGCTAATTTTTTTTGTATTTTTAGTAGAGATGGGGTTTCGCCAGTTGGCCAGACTGGTCTTGAATTCCTGACCTCAGGCAATCCACCCCTCTTGACCTCCCAAAGTTCTGGGATTACAGGCATGAGCCACTGCGACCGACCAGGTAGAGAATTTGACTCAGTGATACCAATGGTGACGATAGGCCCAGAGCCAAAGAAACCAGGTGGTGGCACTTAACTGCAGAAGCCAGGTGGCTGAAGTTATTACAATGCGCAGTGGGGTTGGATTGGCAGCCAAGAAGATCTGACCCACAGAGTTAAGGAGATGATTAAAGGAACACAGCACCCATAGAGGCAAAATAGATACTCGACCAACAAGAATGTTTCTTAGCTTAGACCACTAGAAGAAGTCAAGGATGGATAATAAGGAGTCTGAAAGCAGTAGCCCCAATACAGTGTCATGATCCTTTGGCCTTTTCTGAATCTGAACCAGTTTTCAGAGTTGGACTCAGTCAGGTCTCTGGAAGAAAGAATCGTGCAACACCCCGGTAAACATACAGAGTAACGATTCCATAAGCCCTTCCCAAAGGGACCTAGGGTCATTTACCTGGGTAACTGTACCAAACTGGCATGTTGCCCAGAGAATCAAAGCATCCTCGTGGCTACTGTTCTAACTAGTGGGACATGTGGGAGCCATATAATAAGTAAAGTCCTGGTCAAGGTCCAACTTACACCCAGTGGTAATTTCTGCAGTCTCTGAATGTATAATTGGGATTCATATACTTGCTACTTGGATCATTGGATCCTAGGACTGTGGGCTCAAAACTATCACAGTAGGACCAAGTGAAGCCTCTGAAACTGCCCCATCCCCAGCCAAGATATAAAAACAATATCATGTGTTGGGAGTAATTCTGGATATTAATATCACCCATAAAAATCGAAAGGATACGGCCGGGCACGGTGGCTCAAGCCTGTAATCCCAGCACTTTGGGAGGCCAAGACGGGCGGATCACGAGGTCAGGAGATCGAGAGCATCCTGGCTAACACGGTGAAACCCCATCTCTACTAAAAAATACAAAAAACTAGCCAGGCGAGGTGGCAGGCGCCTGTCGTCTCAGCTACTCGGGAGGCTGAGGCAGGAGAATGGCGTGAACCCAGGAGGCGGAGCTTGCAGTGAGCTGAGATCCAGCCACTGCATTCCAGCCTGGGCGACAGAGTGAGACTCCATCTCAAAAAAAAAAAAAAAAAAAATCGAAAGGATACAAGAATGGCCGTTCCCATGATATCTCAATTTAATTCAATAGTTGTCCCCTGCAGAAACCAAGTGGACCCTGCAGGATGACAGTAAATGACCACACACTTAACAAAAGAGTAACCCCATTTTCAGCCACTGTGTCTGTTTACCTGCTACAAGCAGATTGGCAAAGCCTCATGTACGTGGTATGCAGCCTTGATTTGGTGAATGCATTCTTTGCTATTCCCTTCAGAGAAGAGAGTTAGAAACCAACTGCATCTACACAGGTGAGTAACAATACATATTTATATTTTTGCCCCAGGGCTATGTTAACTCCCCTGTCCTCTGCCATAATATAGTCCAAAGGAATCAACATCATCTAGATATCCTTAAAAATGTCACATTGACCCATTATTTGATGCTCTCATGCTAGTCAGGCCACATGAACAAGAGGTGGCTATATTTTGGAGGCCTTCGTAAGACATGTGGATCAGAGGATGGAGGCGAACCTATGAAGATTCAGGGACCTGTCACATGGTAATATTTTTAGGAGTCCAGTGATAAAGAGCCTGCCAAGAAACCTCATCCGAAGTAAAGACAAGGTACACCTTGTCTTACACCTTGCGCCGCCTACCACAGTGAAGGAATCAGCACATCTGACAGGCCTCTTTGATTCTGGAGGCAGCATACTCCACAGCTGGAAATACTGCTCTGGCACCTAGTGACATGAAAGGCTTCTACCTTTGAGTGGGGCCCAGAGCAGGAAAAGCCTCTGCAGCAGGTCCAGGCTTAGCTGTAAGCAGCCCTGCACTCACTAGTGTGGGAGGTCTCGGTGGTGCAAAAAGATGCTGTGCGGAGCTTATGGCAAGCCCTAGTGGAAGAATCACTCCCTAGTCATGTGGTCCCCTAAGATTCTTTTGCAAGGCCATGGCATCTGCAGGGGAGCATCACGTGCCTTTTGAAAAACAACTCCTAGTATGACACCGAGTCCTAGTTGAGACACAGTACTGAACACAGGACACCAAATGAGTATACGTCTGGAACTACCCATCATGAGCTAAGAGTTATTACACCCACCAAGTCATAAAGTCAGGCAGATCCAGCAGCAATTCATCATGACTTATAAGCACTTTAGCTGGGATCAAGCACAAGGACCTGAAAGCACAGCAAGCTGCATAAGCAGGCAGCCCAGACCCTCATAATAACTACCACTGTTACACAAGTGCCCCACCCAGGGCTCATAAGGGGCCACAGAAGAGCATACTTGATAGCTAATGGCAGACAGGGGAAAAACCCAAGCTTTGTTTGTAGATAAGTTGGTTTGGTTCAGGTCGAAAGTGGATAGTAGGTGTACTGCAAGGAATGGTCTTAAAAGACAGAGTCAGGAGAAAGTCCATCCAAGGGACAGAGCTTGGACAGTGCACCTGGTCATCTATTTTGTGTGAAAGGAGAAATGACCTGATGTTAGAATACATACAGAGTGAAAGGTGGGGGTAATGGAACATGGAGGGACAAGGGAGTGGGCAGGATGTGTGAAGATCTTTGTATCACATGCTAATGCTCACCAGAGAGAATCCACCATGGAAGAACCACTAACTGCCAAGTAGACAGGATGGCTTGGTCTTCTGACATCAGCCAGCTTCAGCCATTGGCCACCCTGGTGCTAACACAGTGTACACATTAAGGAAGGTGCACTATCAGAAGAATGAAGGCTATGCATGGGCCCAGCAAACAGTATAGGCTCCCACTAATCAACACTGAGTTAGTTACTATTGCTATCAAACATTCAACCTGCCAGCAACAGAGATGAACACCAAGCCCCCACAAATAGCACCATTCTTTGAGAAGACGGAGACCAATAGCCTCCTTAGTGGCAAGTTAACTTTTTGGGGGCCCTTTCCATCCTACGAGGACCAGTGGTTCATTATCATAGGAGAATGTGTATTCAAAATAGCATCCTAACTGAATAATCTTAATCAGTAAGAAACATATTCATTTCCATTCTCAGACTCAAGTCACTCCAGAAAGATTATGCTAAGAGGTGCTGATCATGTTCTCCAACAGCAATTCATACCAACATTCTAGAATGAGCTACAGCTCAAGTCTTAGGCTAAAATGCTCCCATCTATGAAATAATCTCCTGGGATTCTTTACTCTGTGCTTTTGCCAACAGCCTGTACATGAACTTAAACTGTCTCAGCACTCAACTAACTGCCTTTGGAATGCCTCCTGTGTTTAGGCATTGAATATTGTTGAACTGCCAGCTTTGCTATCAGGTAAGTGGTGGTTGAGGTTATAAAAGCTTGCTAAATGCCATTATAAAATGATTATTTGTGCTATACAAATACTTTCTTCCGTTGTCATTTGGAGGAGTGACAAGTCTCATAGTTCACCTTCCTTTGTGAATTTCTAAGTAAGTAACCAAGGACTTGTATGAATGCAGGTGTTTTTAAATGATGTTTTCTTCAATACTTAGTATTCTACCTGAGCCAGGAGGGACCATGTGTCTTTCCAGCAGACAACAAGGGTAGAAAAAGCTTACAAAGTGGGTACAGCAGGCAGAAAGCTGCCATAACACATAAGGAGGAGGATAAGCATTGACTACCAAGGAAAGGGACAGGATTGGGTGAGCCACGTGGGAACCTAAAGCACCTCTGTCCACTGCTCTTCATTACACACTAGAAAGCACATTTTGGAGAGGGAAGAGATCCATATGGATTGTTTTACAGCACAAGTAGCTTTCCTTTCTTGGGTTAGTTTTCTGTTTGCTGGTTTTTACTCTCATGTGTGTATGTTTAACGAAGTCATTTGCTAACTGGGGGATTGGAGGTGGGAACTGGAGGACAGGGAATGGACAAAGCTCTTCCCAGATCTGACATCTGGTCAAGCCTGATTCCAGAGTCTAGGGCCTAAAATCAGAAGGTTATAGTGTCATATATCTATGTAAAGGAACCCCTGGGGCTTTGTACTGCATAAGAAAATTCAATTGTATCCCCAAGAGAAGCAGCCAGTATGGAGTTTTCTCCTCCATAAAGCTTCAGAGAAGGGACATCATGGCTCTGAGAAAGTGCTCTGGAAACTGGACCAGTGCATTACAATTAATTGTACTTTACTATAATTTTTGGTTTCTGTAATCAAAAAGTCTTCAAAGTGTTCGAAAGTAGATAAAACAGAAAAATATGCCCTTAAGGATGCAAATGGCAGCAACATTTACAAAATGGTGAAAATTTGACAAACGTTTACTTAAGAATATAAATTTAATTCAGAAGTGTCCTTAGACAAATTGATGAATTTTTAATCTTTCAAATGTGAAAATAATGGAAAGGAAAAGGAATAAAGGAAGGAAGGGAAGGAGGGAGGGAGAGGACCCTTGAATAGATGAAAACCATCAAAGGAATTTTTTTTCTTTTGAGAGTTCGATCATGATAAGACACCTGCTCGCTTTGCTACAAGCCAAGCTAATAATATTCTCAGCTAATGTTTAATGAAAATTAACTGCATACTAAGAACTTTGAATTATATGGATTATCACATTTGATCCACATAATAACTTTATGAGATAGGTGCTATTTTCTCTTCCCATGTCATTTTCCCAGTAAAAAGTAGAACTGAGATCTTAACTGAGAGGAGGGGGGAGTCTGACTCCAGAGTCTATGTGATCAAACATGACACTATACTGCTCCATGAGGAGTGGAAGGGGAGAACCTAGCCAGAGAGGCATTAGCTACCTCTCTACCACCTACAAGAAGGTCACTCATTTCTGGAAACGAGTCTCGGAAGGCAAGTCCACTGTATACAGTTCTTCGGGTCGTGAGCTGCTCGGGAGTGCCATTACTAAGGAGAGACCACTCACATTGTAGATGTATTTTAACTAATATGAGAGGCTATAGATGGAGGTGAAGATCTGGAGCTGTAGCACTGGAAGCTGCTGACCAAGTCCTGGGAGAGCAGCATAGACTGCTGTGCACGCAGTTACCAGCACACACAAGTGCACAATTGTCCTGTCATGGCCGAACTCCAAGCACCCATAGAGTTGTTTCTCTTCCTCTGCTATTGCTTTCAGTGACTCAGTTTCTACCCCCAATCTGCCTTCAAATTTGGAAGGGGAATCGCACGAATACATGCTGCCATCTATGGCTATGGCAAATTGCACAACAATATACCAACTGAATTTATTCTTAAGAAAGAGTTGCCGGGCGCAGTGGCTCAAGCCTGTAATCCCAGCACTTTGGGAGGCCGAGACGGGCGGATCACGAGGTCAGGAGATCGAGAGCATCCTGGCTAACACGGTGAAACCCCGTCTCTACTAAAAAATACAAAAAACTAGCCGGGCGAGGTGGTGGGCGCCTGTAGTCCCAGCTACTTGGGAGGCTGAGGCAGGAGGATGGCATAAACCTGGGAGGCGGAGCTTGCAGTGAGCTGAGATCTGGCCACTGCACTCCAGCCTGGGCGACAGAGCGAGACTCCGTCTCAAAAAAAAAAAAAAAAAAAAGAAAGAGTTGCCCTTTCTAAATGGCTCAGAGGTGCCATATTATCATATCTATCAGGGGTCCTAGTGAAGGTCCCAAATTACAGCTTGCAGCACCCTCATCCCCTTGTGCCCATTCATTGTTGAGTGCTTCAGCTGTACAAGCCATTTTAATGTCAGTTTCAGACCAACAGAGATTGGAAGATCACATCTTTTACAAGGAAAAAAACCCCATAAACTATTTTCCAAATGGAAATATTGGGGTATTTTTCAAGTATGTCATCTATTTGGGTAAGCCACACTTCTCAGTGTCTTCTTTCCATGAAGATCGTCTCATTTACTGTATTATGCTTTGTCCGGAACATGAATTAGTAACCATCAGCTCATGCAGCTCTGAAGTCAGTGATCCAAGCTGCCCAAAGTGCTTCTCTATGAGAGTTGGAGGGGCCAGGTCAGCTGAAGGGCACCAGCTGCCAGCCAAATGGTAGGGGAATTCCTCTCTTGAATTTTGAATTTTCCCTGCCCTCCTGCCCAAGTTGTTGCATCACTTGTCTGGGAGATGCCTGAATGGGCTGGTAAGCTGGGGCACCCTAAATAGTCTGAGACCCTGGACTGGAGGGGACACAAGAGGAGGAAGGACATGGATCACTGTTTTCTTTCTTGAAGCTACTGTTACCACCCTTGGAAAAGTTCTTCAGGAATAAGTGACAGTACGAATGACAAGGGATTAGGACTGGCTTCCTCTTATAAATAATAAAATCCAAAAAGAAGTGACTTGAGGTGAGTGACAGAGCTATGCCTTACACCCCAACCTTCTGTTGCTAGCTCCAGCTGCTTTCCACCATACCACCTTGACTTCTCAGTCTCCAGGTTTAAAGAAGAGCAACTAGAAGACGTCCAAACACCTGCATCTCATAAGAAGAAAAGTCCACCTGGATCTTGTTTCTGGACTGAGATGGATGGAGAGGCCACACTGAAGCTCAGAGAACAAAAGGTGAAATGAGGCTTTCTCCTGGAGGTTGGGATCTTGCCTCTGAATGTGGGGGGTGAACTGCAGTCATAGCTGTCACACATGCTCCTCAGTGCCCTTCCCAGAGCAGGTGGGCTTCTTCCCAGGAGGCCAGTTAAGGGTTCTAGGGTCCAGAACATAAGGGCTCCCTCTCAGTTCCCTATTATTCTGCTCACACCCACCAGAGTGCATGGTTCCTTAGAAGTCCTGGATAATTTAGAACCAAAAAAACGTTACAAAGAGAAGAAACATGGAGAACATGTGGGCAAAGCTCTTCTTTCATAGAGGAGAGGAACAGAACATTGGCCAAGTTATTGCAGCAGCCTCAGGCTGCTGCAGCCCCTCCTGAGTCCTGGTTCTGTGCTCTCTCCTCTATACCACACTGACTCCTTCCCTTCTTATCTGCTGCCCAGGGGATGTGGGGAGGGGATAGGAATGAACTGGGGCTCAGAGGGCCAGTAGGCATCTGGGAAGTCACACAGCAGCCTGTGCTGAAGCTGAGGTGAGGTGCATGCCCTTCCCAGCAAGATGAGAGGGACAAGAGAGTACCCTCATGTGGTCTCATCCCCTAAAATGCAGTGGGCAGTAACAGAAGCCTGTGGCCCCAGGCTACTGATTATGGCCCCCTGTCTCCTGGAGAAAGGATTTCTGAAGGTCATTGGCAGAGAGGGTGACTTGGAGACATTCCGTTGAATATTATCCTTCCAGCCTCCAATCAAAGCTGATAATTCCCTGGAAACATTTTATCTTATACTCCTGCTTCCTCATTGCCCCATGGAACCGGCTTTTCTTCCTGAAGCCCAGAGATTGCTGCACCGGTGGCTTCAGAGGAACTGGATGGTGTGATGCAGAGACTTTGGCCCCAACACATGCTGCATCAGCACTTAGTGCTTTAGAAAAATTTGCCCAGCGGGTGTCTAGGTGCCAGCCCCAGAATCAGCCAGGACTTGGTGAATATTAATCAAATTATGAATTAGGTGCAAGAACACCCTGGGAGAGTCTCCGGGTGGGGACAGGAAGCTCTGTAAGGCAGGGAAGGGTCTGAGACTGCCATCGCAGTGCCCAAGCTAGGGGACTTGCTAGAGGGAAGGCACAGAAACATGCATAAAGAGCCTATCGACTTTTAAAGATCTGGCCACCCTTGGGACTCAAACTGGATAGAGCAGGGAAAGGCCTCAGTGGAGAGGGCTGGGCAGAGTCAAGCTGAGGTGACAACTTGCCAAGTCTCATTGCAGGAAAACAAGATCAGGGCCACCCCATGGACTCTCTACTTTTCTCTTCTGTCCCCTCTCTTCCCTTTTCCCTTCTTTCACCTCCTACCTCTCCTTTTCTCTCCCCTTTCTCCTACTTCCTTTGCCTCCTCTTTTCCCCTCTTCCCTGTTTTCCTCTTTGTGATTCCCTCCTGTACAGCCTGTGTCCCAAACTGGCCAGTGGCTTTGCATGGCCTAAACTGTTTGGGGAGTGAGGGGGTTTCTGCCCATGGGCCAAACCATTGACTGTTAGCACCTGTCCTCAACAGTAGTGAGGAACATAACAGAGTAGGAAGAAAACTCACTGGCTAACTGTAGTTTGCTTTTTAAAAAATCTATAGGTCCCAGAAACAGAAGCAGTAGATAGATTCAAAGAGTAGATTTTTAATCAATCAAAAAGCATCCATGAATACCCTCTAGGGAATACAAAAGAAGTATAACGTACAATCTCTGTCTTTTTTTTTTTTTTTTTGAGACAGAGTCTTGCTCTGTCACCCAAGTGGGAGTGCAGTGGCATGGGCTCACTGCAACCTCCACCTTCTGGGTTCAAGCAATTCTGCTGCTTTAGTCTTCTGAGTAGCTGGGATTATAGGTGCGTGCCACCACATCGGGCTAACTTTTGTATTTTTAGTAAAGACGGGGTTTTACCATGTTGGTCAGGCTGGTCTTGAACTCCTAACCTCGTGAGCCACCCACCTCAGCCTCCCAAAGTGCTGGGATTTCAGGCATGAGCCACTGCACCCAGCCACAATCTGTCTTTTTCATCAGCAAGTGGTGAAAGACCTTTGAGTAGTGATCAGTATGGTGTCCATTAAAAGAGGAGGGTTACTGTTCACAATAGCTGTGCATTTCACATCTACAATGTGCTACATCCCCTTTCAGAGCATGATGGGAGAGAGATGAAACACAAAGCCGTACCCTCTGGAAGCTCCCCAGGCCAGTGGGAGAGACCAGAGAGGGGTGAAGGTCAGTGTGGATCGGGGGACAGAGAGGGCTTTCTAGAAGTTGTGGAGAAGAAACAGAATAGCACCCTAGTGCAGAGAGCTGCTTGGTCTGAGATTTAATTTTTAACTCCTTGTTACTGACCAGAGGCACACTAACAGTGACACAGAAATCTTCCCTTGAAAAAACCAATTCCCCTTCTGTGAACAGGAAGTGGCGAGGAGAGGAACAGAAGTGGACTACTCCAGGCTCATTGCTGGCACTTTACCACAATCTCACTTAAGCTGTGAAACAACAACCCCATGCAGATTCCTTCATTCCCCTGAAAAGGAATCGAATCCCTGAGACTAACTTTCCAAAGTCCCACAATTCCAACTAGAGTTTAGACTTCAAATGTGGCCTTTCCATTACACGGTGCTCCCACAAACTCAGAGCTCCAGGCTGGCAAGTGGGTGCCCGGGCTAGAATCCTACAGAGGGAGTTTCACCTCTTCTGAACACAGAACCCTTAAGGGTAAGGGACATTTTAGCCTCGTGGACGTGACCAAAATGTGCATGCTTAGGAGGCTAAGGATAAAGTCATGCTTTCTCAGGGAGGGAAGTGCTTGTCTTAGTCTCAGATATCTGCAACCCAGCCTCTGCGCCGAGCAAACCGAGATCCCAAAGCGAGAAGATGCTTGTTCTTTCAAGTCCCCACTGCCCTCACCCAGCTTCTCTCAGGCCTCTTTTCATTTAGAGTGTTTTTTGCAGGTTGCCAACAGGAGGGCAGGATGGAAAATGCCTTTCTTCCTCATACTGTGCCTGCTACAAGGTGAGTCCCAAACCCAGATCAGGTTCAGGGCTTACAAAACCAGACCTGAGTCTTCCAGGCTGCCCTAAAGTTCCTCACAGGCTGGTATGGTAAAACTGTCCAGGTATAAACCATGCTTAGATGACAAATGGCAAATAGATGCTTAATAAGTAATGACTGAATAAATTAATGAATGAAAGAAAATTCTATGATAATACCAAAAAAAAAGGATTAACAACTGGCTTAAAAACAAATCAGAGTTTTAATGAATCAAAGGTAGCCAGTAAGTCTGGGCACAGTGGCTCACACCTATACTCCCAGCACTTTGGCAGGCCAAGGCAGGCAGATCACAAGGTCAGGGGTTCGAGACCAGCCTGACCAACATGGTAAAATCCTGTCTCTACTAAAAATACAGAAATTAGCTGGGCATGGTGGCACGCACCTGTAGTCCCAGCTACTTGGGAGGCTGAGGCAGAAGAATCGCTTGAATCCGGGAGGCTGAGGTTGCAGTGAGCTGAGATTGCGCCACAGTACTCCAGCCTGGGCAACAGAGCGAGACTCCATCTCAAAAGAAAAACAAAAACAAAAAAAAAGCAGCCAATATTTGAGTAAGCACTCTGTGTGATAAAATCACGCCACCTTTTTAACCTCCTGCTGTCCCTTTTAAAATTTTTCAGTAACAGCAGGCTTCCCCTGCCCCCAAATGACAACTCAGGCAGGCCCATGATTTTTCTGCTAAGTAACAGTCCTAAATTAATTGCTTTAAGTCTCAAACGTTCTAAATTTGATCATTTAAAGTTTCCAGTTAAATACTTTGGTCAGCACTTTAATCTTCATTTAAAGGTATACTCCCTCATCCCCACAAGGCCTGCAGTCCAGGAAGGGGGTGTGGTTGCTGCCTTCCCACTTCCCCACCCCCCTCTCCTCCCCCTCTAGGCAGCTGCTGCCTGAGACCCTAGCAAGGTGGTAGCAGTGGGAGGGAGAAGCTGCAGGAGGGCAGGCAGCTCTTACTTGATGGATGGCCTGGAGCTATCTGGCCTGGCAGGGGTTTGGAGCTGGCTGTTTGCTTCTTCCTCTGTGGGTGCCTTTCTGGACACATGGATAGCTCCCTGATGACCCACCTCCTTCCTTTGCTGCAGGTTCTTCTTTCGCCCTTCCACAAAAAAGACCCCATCCGAGCTGGCTGTGGGAGGGCTCTCTCCCCTCCAGGACCCATCTCCGGACCATGGGAACACTCAGGCCTTCGTCATCCCTCTGCTGGAGGGAGGAGAGCTCCTTTGCAGGTAAAACCTCTACCCTCCCTTTGTTCAACCATGGACCTCAGACCTCTCAGGGTCTCTCAGATCAAGTCAGGCTCCCTACAGCTATAGGGAGCCCTAGCCTCTCCTAATGGAAGCCATAGCAATAGACAATTGCTGAGTAACAATGATGAGATGAGAGCCAGGGCACCCACCTCCACGGATGAGCAGAGAATTGGCATCAGGGCCCCCAGGTGGGTACACATTGACCCTAAAATGCTGGCCTGGTCTTGAATTCTTACGGTAGTTAATATAAAATTTCCCAAACCTTAATTATTATTTATAACAAAGAGCTACTGATCAGTGATCTATCAAATGAATCCTTAAGGTATTGGTTCTTAACTTTGGTATTAATAGAAAATTATGTGCATTGCAAGGGTCGATTAAGGGTTCTTAATCAGCTTTCTACTGTAAAGTCAGACCACCCCGTCCTGCTGATTAATGGAACCATGCTCCTCTCAAATGTGCCACATGCAGATCAGGAGAATACCTGAAATCCGGGGTATGCACACTTTATCAGGGCATCATCACTGTTGTCCTGAAATGGTCCTTGTTTGTCATTGTGAATGTTGCAAATATTCACAACTTGGTAAATTTAAATGGTAATTTAACTTTCCCATTAGTGGCATGGTTTGGGTTGTGTTGTTTAATTAAACTTACAGTGAGTATCAGTACAGCCATAACATTTATGACCTCTACTCTTCCGGTAATTAGACCTGAGTACACACATAATAGGCAGGGTAGGTTTCCCGGGCTTGTGCATTCACACAGGACCCCATACTCAGAAGGTACTCGGCTTAATGCTCTGCTGTTGCCATGTTGAAATTCCTAATAACTTTTGAACAAGAAGTCCTGCATTTTCATTTTGCTCTGGCACCCGCAAACTACTTAACCGTTCCTGGTAATAGGATTATATTAGGCCATTTTTACAGTGCTATAAAGAAATACCTGACACTGAGTAATTTATACAGAAAAGAAGCATACTTTTGCTCATGGTTCTGCAGGCTGTACAGGAAGCATGGTGCCGGTATCTGCTTGGCTTCTGGTGAGGCTTTAGGGAGCGTTTGCTCATGGGGGAGGCAAAACAGGAGCAGCACAGCACATAGCGAGAGAGGGAGCAAGAGAAGGGGTGAGGGGAGGCCCCAGATCTCATGTAAACTGAGAAATAACTCATTTAGCACCAAGGGGATGGTGCTAAACCATTCATGATGGATGCCCCCACGACTCAATCACCTCCCACCAGGCCCCACCCTCAACATTGGGAAACACATTTCAGCATGAGATTTGGAGGGGACAAACATCCAAACCAAATCAAGGATATAAAACTGCACTTTCTGGGGTTTAGAGGTCCTAAAGACAGAACAAACTGATAGGTGCCAGGCATCCACATCCTACCACAAGATGCTGAACCACATGTCCAGGGCTGTAGAAAGACACCATAGAGCTAGTCCCAGCAACAGCCCCGCGGGAATCTGTCCAGGCCAAATGAGGGAAGGAGAGAATCATCAGCGGCTGCAGAGCTCACTGTGTCAGAGAGATGTCCCTGTGTTGTGGTCCCCTCCACTTGTCCCAGGGGACAGGAGACATCACTTTTTCCTCACTTTAAGCCAAGTAAGAGAAGGAACTTCCAGAAAGTCACTCAACAAGTTTGCTCTTTGTCCCAGATTTCTTCTGACCGCAGGACGCAGGCATGCTTCCTGTGTTAAATGCAGGGCCTCCACCTAGAGGGCCACCCAGAGGGGACTATGACCACAGAGCAGGGCAGATAGCCAGAAGTCATAGGCTTGTGGGTGGTGGCCACCAAAGGCCAGCAGAAGAACATGCAGTTCTCATAAGGAGAAAACGACAGCCATATATGTTAAAAATATATCTGGTAGGCAAAAAAGAAGCAGCCTTGGTCATCTGCCATGCCCAGAAAGCACCAAGCGCAGATCACAACTGTCTCATTCACCTCTCCTCTCCCCACTCTACCCAACCCTGCAGGGACCCCCAAACAGAAGCTTTGAATAGGGGAAGGGGTAGAGCAAAGCAAGAGACTCCAACCATGCCCCCCTCCTCCATGACAGACTCCAAGCCCAGCTGGGAGAAAGGAAAAGGTTTTGACTGGGCAAGAGATTGGAGTTGTAATCTTTCATTGGACTGGACTGGATGTGTAAGTTTAGACTAAGTGGGGCTTTTTGTTATCCAGGAGAGATTATGAAAGCTACTATACATGAGATTGTGCCTGAGATTTCATCAAGGATCAGAGATGTCCATGGAGAAGATATGAAGAGGCAGTGAGAGAAAGAATAAACTTTGTTTCTGCTTGCACCGCATCACATTTAAGTCATCCAGGAAGCTGGCCATATATGTGGTTCAACTACGAATTGTCCTTATGCCTGTTGCCAAGCAGACATATTCACAGTACTGCTCATCTGTGCTTATATGGTGGCATTTGGTTGTTTCTGTTTCTATGGAAAAGTGACTAGTGTGAAGAATTTTACAACCACTGGTCCAGACACGTACCCTGCAAGCAGAACGGGATTCTTGTGTTTCAGGGCTCCTCGTCTTTTGCACATGAAAGATACACTGATATATTCTTACTGTTTAGCATCTCTCTTTTACATCCCATGCAAACCAGAGTCCTTCTATCAGGGAATCATCACTGGTGTCCTGAAAGGGTCCTTGTTTATAATTGTGAATATTTTTGTATTTTAATGATAAATTATCATTTAATGTTATCGTCGGTGGCATCGTTTGGACGGTGTTGTCTAAATCTACAGTGAGGAGTGACTGAGTGAGTGAGTGTCAGATGTTGCCTCAGCCCTCATACATGTGCTTAGATAGCATCATTTTAAACATCTGCATTGGAGCACAGGGGAACCATGCTCTGGATGGACCAGGATAGCACAGGATAAGTGTTAGCTAAATAGTGGGTAAGATTATGATGACATTTTCATCTTCCATACCTCGGGGCAACATCGGCTTTCCCAATTGCTGAGTTCTGCCATTTCTATATTGATTCTGCTCCATGTTCACAGTGGCATTTTCTGATCTGACCTCTAATTCTGGCAGAGTTCAGAGCTCGTGACTCCCCAAACAGTGACTATGCTCACCACTCCCTCTCCTTTGACTTCCTTCTCTTTCTACAGCTCCAAATGCATTGAAGGGCTCAAGGCTGGTGTCTGGGGAGCCTGGAGGAGCTGTCACCATCCGCTGCCATTATGCCCCCTCATCTGTCAACAGGCACCAAAGGAAGTACTGGTGCCGTCTGGGGCCCCCAAGATGGATCTGCCAGACCATTGTGTCCACCAGCCACTACACTCACCATCGCTATCGTGACCGTGTGGCCCTCACAGACTTTCCACGGAGAGGCCTGTTTGTGGTGAGGCTGTCCCAGCTGTCCCCGGATGACATCGGATGCTACCTCTGCGGCATTGGAAGTGAAAATGCCATGCTGTTCTTAAGCATGAATCTGACCATCTCTGCAGGTACGAGCTGATGGCTGATGGGTCAAGCTTGGTGAAGCACATTCTAGGAAGGAGGAAGTGCAAGAGAAGGCTCAGAGACCTAGAAGGGCTTGAAACATTAGGGAAGTACAATGAAAAGCTGGGGCAAGGCAAAGACTTTAAGAAGTAGGCTTTCATTTCAGAAGAAGGCTACCTTCAAAAGAAAGGGAGATTTTAGGAAAAACTTCACCCAGTGAATGCATGTATACTCTCCCACCCGAGTCCCCCAAATGTCATGAAATATATATTTGGAGATGGCTCCAAGAATGGGATAATGTGGCTTCTTAGGATCCTGATAGCTACATGTTCAGACATGCAGAGAAGCGGCAGGACTGCAGAGGAGGTGTGACAGGCAGGACGAAAGAATTGCAACTGAGCTGTCCCCCATGCAGACTCTTGCTGAGCCCCTCAGCAGGCATCTGACAGATCCCAGGCCTAGGCCCTCTGTGGCAGGTTCTGGTTGTTGATCCCAAGTCAGGCACCCAGAGCATAGGAAGGGCATCCAGGCTGTGAAAGGCCACTTGGCAGAGGAGACAGCATGACAGGAGGCAGCCTGAGAGCAGGTTAATTCTAGTAGATGCTGCTCTCCAGCCGCCTGCTGCAACTGGCTGCTCTGCTAGAACTGCAGTGTTTCTTTTGTCTTTTTTGAAGACTAGTACCTGCTGGAAGATGGGCCTCTGGAGAAAGCAGCTTGGGGGTTCAAGACAGCTGGATAGAAAACATGTGAGCATGGGAAAAGGAAATAGGAATATAACATGTCAGTGTCTGCCACAGACTAGAGAATGCCTGCCACAGATAATGGATAATGAAAAATTTTCCTATTTTTTATTTTATCCATCCTATTGGTCAAAGACTGCATCTCTTAGTGAGGTTGCATTCCACTTAGCAGACATGTGAAACCTGGTGTCTTTTGCCAAAACCAGTAGGCCGCCTGCCAGCCTTCCCATGTGGCCTCCCTCTGCTCTCCACACAGGTCCCTTCAGCACCCTCCCCACAGCCACTCCAGCTGTTGGGGAGCTCACCATGCGATCCTATGGAACAGCATTTCCGGTGGCCAATAGATGGATCCCAGGAACCACCCAGACCTCAGGACAGGGGACAGCATGGGACACAGTTGCTTCAACTCCAGGAACCAGCATGACCACAGCTTCAGCTGAGGGAAGCCAAACCCCAGGAGCAACGAGGCTAGCAGCTCCAGGGACAGGCAGCTGGGCGGAGGGTTCCGTCAAAGTACCAGCTCCCATTCCAGAGAGTCCAGCTGCAAAAAGCAGAAGCATGTCCGATACAACAGAAGGTGTTTGGGGGGGCACCAGAAGCTCAGTGACAAACGGGGTGAGAGCCAGCAAGGACAGGAGGGAGATGACAACTACCAAGGCTGATAGGCCAAAGGAGGACACAGAGGGGGTCAGGATCACTCTTGATGTGGCCAAAAATGTCCTAGGAACCATTAGGCCACCAGCTCTGGTCTCAGAAACTCTGGCCTGGGAAATCCTCCCACAAGCAACGCCAGTTTCTAAGCAACAATCTCTGGGCTACTTTGGAGAAACAACTCCAGCTGTAGGCTTGTGGACCTTGGGAACTCCAGCTGCAGGTGTGTGGACCAGCATAGAGGCAGCATCTGGGGAAGGAAGTGCTGCAGGGGACCTAGATGCTGCCACTGGAGACAGAGGTCCCCAGGCAACGCTGAGCCAGGCCCCGGCAGTAGGACCCTGGAGGCCCCCTGGCAAGGAGTCCTCTGTGAAGAGGTAACCCCCAGGCCCCTTCTCCCAGTCAGGGGGCCCCATATCTGTCTCATCCCCAGCATGCAAGGGAGGCCCCTCTCCCTCTGCTCACTTCTCTCTCTTTGTACCCACAAGACAGTGACGTACACATCAGATGCCCTCCCTCACTCAAGGGGCCTTGCTGTGAGAACACTCCCTGTGGTTTTCAAGTGATATCTAAATGACAGAAAGACAATATTTAGGCTGGAATCTTCATTAGGACTTTCTGTTTTTAAAGATGAGGAATAGAAGCTCCAGAGAGAGGGGGTGTGGCACTGAAGCCACAAGGAAAGGTTGTAGCAGAGCCCATTGCTCAGGCTGGAGTCGCTGGCTCCCACCAAGTCCTCTTTCTCATTGGGAGACATCACAGGGCCCACACACGGATGGGTGGAAGAGGGAAAAGGATTTGGGTTTGGAAGCCTGAAGACAGAGATTCTAGTCCCAGCTCTGCCACTAACCTGCCATGGGAAGCAGGGTTGCCCACTTGCTTTGGCCTCAGCTCCCCCACCTGTAAAATAAGGACATGGGCAAATGGTCTTTAATCTTCTGCCCGGCTCCAACCTCCTCTCTCCTGTGCTCTTTCCATCCCCACTCTAGTGCTTTTCCAGAAGAGGAGAGCAGCTCTCGGACCCTGGCTCCTGTCTCTACCATGCTGGCCCTGTTTATGCTTATGGCTCTGGTTCTATTGCAAAGGAAGCTCCGGAGAAGGAGGATCTGTGAGTTCAGTAGCCCCAAGGCTAAACAGAAGAGTTCTGGTTCCCACCTGACACCCTCAGGGCTGGGCAGGGGTAGAGTCCTGCCAGGACTTTTCAGTGTAGAAGAGCTAAATTCTAGCCTAAGCCATTTAACCACTCTTGTCCTAGGTTTCATTTCTTTCTTTCTTTCTTCCATCCTTCCTTCCTTCCTTCCTTCCTTCCTTCCTTCCTTCCTTCCTTCCTTTCTTTCTCCTTCCTTTCTTTCTCTTTCTTTCTCCTTCCTTCCTTCCTTTCTTTCTTTCTTTCTTTCTTTCTTTCTTTCTTTCTTTCTTTCTCTTTCTTTCTTTCTTTTTCTCTCTCTCTCTTTCCTTCCTTCCTTCCTTCCTTCCTTCCTTCCTCCCTCCCTCCCTTCCTTCTTTCTTTCTTTTCTTTCTTTTTTTTTTTTTTTGATGGAGTCTTGTTCTGTCATCCAGGCTGGAGTACAGTGCTGCAATCTCGGCTCACTACAACCTCTGTCTCCCAGATTCAAGCAATTCTCCTGCCTCAGCCTCCCAAGTAGCTGGGACTACAGGCGTGTACCATCATGCCTGGCTAATTTTTGTATTTTTAGTAGAGATGGGGTTTCACCATGTTGGCCAGAACTCCAGACATCAAGTGATCCTCAGCCTCCCAAATTGCTGTGATTATAGGCGTGAGCCACCCTGCCCAAACTGCCTTGGTTTTTAACCAATAAAATCAGAAATTATCTCTGTACTTATGTGTCAATTACATCCCAGAGCATAAGGAGAAGCTCTTGGAGGATTACAAAGGCTGTGATGCCTATGTTAACCATAAGCCTCATAAGCAACCCTCACAGCAGAGAGCAGGAGTGCAAGGCCCAGATCTGGGATCAAACCTCGTATTTTCCCCCTTCTGCAAGGCCCTGCTAAAATTCTCTGAGAGCAATGTGCCCAGGTTTAAGTACTCTTAAAGTGACAGCTCTGTGATATGTAGACCTAGCAAAGAAAGGGTGAGATTTTCTGTCAGCAAGTGGAGGAGGCTAAGGTTCTCAGACCCAGGTCCCGAAGTCCAAGTCCTATCAGGGGGTAGGCTGGCTTAACCTAACCAACTAGGGCTCCATTGCTTCTGTGTCAGAAAGTTCTTGAAAACTTGCAGTGGGTGGGAGTGGTTCTTAGGAAATCAGAGTCAGTGCTGTCCTTACCCAGAACCCTCACAGTCTGGTCTGTGTCTCTGCAGCTCAGGAGGCAGAAAGGGTCACCCTAATTCAGATGACACATTTTCTGGAAGTGAACCTCCAACCAGACCAGCTGCCCCATGTGGAAAGAAAGATGCTCCAGGATGACTCTCTTCCTGCTGAGGCCAGCCTGACTGCCCCAGAGAGGAATCCAGGACCCTGAGGGACAGAAAGATGAACTGTTCAGTTACCATGGGAGGAGGACCAAGATCAAAGGCCTCCAGGACCCCAGCCTCTTTCCATCATCCTTCCTCCACCTGTGGGAAGAGAAGCTGATGAAGCCGGGGCTCCACCCACGGAAGAAAGGCTGGCTGTCCTTGGGCCCAAGAAAGTCAAGCATTATCCACGTCCGAAGGTTACAAGATGACTCAAAGGAGACTTCAAGAAAGTTGTATGAAACACTGGAAGAGGTCACCTAGGAAAAGTGTGAAATTTCCATTCCTGAATGTTTGAAAATAGAAGAGGCTTCCAATAAGTGTGGAAAGTGACAAATCCTCTATCATCACTCCCAGCCCTTGCTGGGGGCCTCTTTTCTGACTATTGTTAGCACTCAGCCTCCCACTCACATTTAATTATATTTAAGTGTACCAGCCTTGCCTTCTCAAGTAGATTCTAAGCTCCTTTAGGGCAGTAATTGCGTTTTATCTGTCTCGTGATGTCCCCCAGAGAACTTCCAACTCAGTAGGACCCCAATAAATACCTGTGGCTGATTGACTGACTTGGGGGCTCAGTGGCCTCTGGGAACCCTGCCTCTGCAAGAGCTCTGGGTCCCCCTGGGCATCTGTCCCTCCTTTTCGGGGTCCCTTAGATGACCCCACAGGCAGCTGGTTTCTACACTGAGACCAAAAGGGCAACCACCCATTCTTCACATCATCCCACCCCATTTGGACCCAGGCTCATTGTGACATAGACCTTTTGACCTGGCCAAGATTTTCTGGGATTTTCCTACATTCATGGAGGAGCAGGGTATTTTCAGTAGATTCTTGCCTTCTTCATAAAGCCCCTCTTGTTCAGCTGCTTATAAATCCTCGATATGGAGGACTATTGGTGAAGCTGGAAGATGGTTTTTGGGGGTGAGGTGGGAGACAAAAGAGAGGAATTTTATGTGGATTCTGCCCTGTAACTACATCACCTCATGCCTGTCAGGGAACTTTTGCTCCACCCTTGGCCCCACTGCCTTTCCAGGAATCACATCCACTCTTTTCTTTTGCCAGATCCACTGGCAAACTGTCTGGGCTCCATTGTTGGATGGAACAGCCTGAGCAGTGGAGGCAGAAAGGAAAGATAGGCTCCAATATCAAGCTGAGAATTGCCAGGTAGACATTTCCAGAAGGCTTAGCCCTCCCTTCTAAGCTGTCAGCAGCACAGAAATCCTTCAGTAATACCTCTTCATATCTGGTTCTGAACACAGATATTGTACTAAGAAAATCAAGGAGATGCAGGTTTCATGGCTTGTAAGAGAAACCTGTTGTTTTGGATAAGTAGGGAAGTTGCACATATCTAACCACATGGAATCACAGAATTTCAAAGCTAACAGATCTTTAGAGATTAACTAGTCTAAAGCCCTCATTCTAGAAGAGAGGGACATGAGGCCCAGCAGGGTTAAGTACAGGTGGGGGGCGCTTGTTTAAAGTCACCCAGTTAACCCAGTTAGTTATAGCACTGTGAGGACTAGCAAAGAGAACTCGTGACTGTGGTTCAGGGCCTTTTTCACTACACCATTGCTGAGCATTGTACCAAAGCAAAACTCATTGTCAAAAATCAAGGATACCACAGTCATCCCTCCAGATTATTTTCCTGTTCACTTTCTCGATGACCTGCCCCCAAAAATCCTGTAACGGAGATAGGACAGACATCATGGATCCCATTCAATCAATGAGGGAGCAGGCTCTGCAAGGTGTGTACTTCAGCTAAGGCCACTCAGAGCAGCCCACCTTCGCAGCTATGTTCTGGATCACTGTGCCCCTTGCTTGGATTTATGGTCTAGGCATCTGGCCAGGTCCTTTCCTGTGTAAAGCTGGAAAGGCTTGCTTCTTTTTCTCTCTCTCTTAGGCTCGTGCATGGAAGGTTTCATGATCATTTCCAGGAATTGGTTCTCATTTGTGGCAGGGATGGGCCGAGCACCCAGACTGTTTCTAATGCTAGATTCTCGGGATGTGAAAAGGTGTTCTGAGGAAAAGGAGGTTTGGTAGATTAATGAAGTTTTGGAAATGCTGGGAAACCACAAACATTCTTCCATGCAGGATCTTTTGGAACCTTTGCTACATGAAGGTGTATTGTGAAACACCTTGGGTTTTCACACCTCGGGGTGGGGACATTATGTGTGTTTCCCAGATGTGTTGGATTATTGTGGTTCATTGAAGCAGTCTCATGGGGCTGGAGTTCCTCACATCACTGTTTGGGGAAGCCTGATGCCCTAAACCAGGGGTTGGCCATCTCTTCAGTAAAGGGCCACATGGTAAATATTTTAGGCTTTGCAGGCCGTACAGTCTCTGTGGCAACTACTCGGTTCTGCCATTGCAGCACAAAAGCAACCAGGCAATCCAGAAACAAATGACCGCAGCTGTGTCCCAACAAAACTTTATTTCCCAAAACAGGAGGGAGGCTGGATTTGGCCCTTGAGCCAGAATCTGCCAATCCCTGCACTAAGCCATGAAATTGTACAGGACTCTGTGTTCCTGCTGGGATCTGGAGATCAGATCCTATTCTTCCTCAAGGGCTTCCCTGACCACCTTTCTCTAGGACCTCTCCTTCTTCCGAATGGCTCTAATACTTCCACTGTGGAATTCAGCAGCTAGAATGTTCTGTCTGACTACCCCATCTTGGGGGAGGAAGGGGAGAGAGGAGACCATCAGCCCAGCAAGAGTGTTGGCCACGTGGCTAGAGCCAGGAGCGTTTCTAGCAGGGAGGCCGTTACAGGGAAAGTCAAGCCCCACCAGTGGTGGAGCTGGTAGGAGTTCACAAGGCCAGAGCAGAGCCAGATTAGATTCCCAGGGCCAAGAGTTTGTAGGGGGCAGAGATAAGATCTGAGTAAGAACTTTCAGGGAAAGAAGTGGGGAAGCCCCAAGTGTTTACAGCTCTCCTTTATGGGCTAACTGATCCATGGAGTAGGCAGGAGTGTTGATTTAAAGGGCCAGAGGCCCAACTGGCAGAGAAGAGTATTATCAGTGCTTTTGTTTTTCATCTTATACCTCCGGCTAGCACGACGCCTATACCGCTGAGATGAGGGGCAGGCAAACATCAAGAATCACGGAAGCCTCCCTGGGGATTTCTAACCTAGACTCCAATGGAGGATGCAGGGAGGCCATTGATATTCACAAGATCAAGCAGATTCTCAGGTTAGGGAGCAATTCTGCAGTTCTCCTTACACTGTTACTTACTAACGCTGCTACTGCTTGTTAATGTGTTTCTGCACAGCAGGCACTATCCTAGGTGTTTTCACATTGCGTATCGCAGTTACGGCAACATTTCTGTAAGGGAGGTGTGATCATTCCCATTTCCCAGATGGGAAAACTGAGGACCAGATAAATTAAGTTACACTACTCGGGAAAGGGCACACTGGGACTTCATGAAAAGCAGCCCATCTCCACAGCTTCATTCTCGATCTCTGCGGTGTCCCCTGCCTTCCCCCTTGCTTGGATGTATAGTCTGAGTATCTGGTCAGGTCCTTTCCTGTATAAAGCTCTAAAGGCTTGCTTATTTCTTTCTCTCTCCCTCTCTCTCTCTTTTATAGGCTCGTGCATGGAAGGTTTCATAATCATTTCCAGGAATTGGTTCTCTTTAGTCACCTAACTAGTTTATTACAATCCCGGCCTAATGAGGCACTATAAAAAAGTTCAGAGAGCCGGAACTAGAGCTAAAAATTCAGGCACCAGCCCTGAGGTCCTTGCTGGCATATGTATAAAAGGAGCTCAGATCTTTATTTGCGGGGATGTCCATCTGTCTCAGGTTACTTGGGGCAAATGCCTGACTCTCAGCCAACTTCTCAGAGCTCTCTGGTAACATGTTGGAGGTTTCTTCCTTTCCTCCAGTAGCCCACTGTGGTCTGACACAAAAAAGTCAGTTTAATAACAGCCTCAGTCAGACCCTAGAGGAAGATACCTCCACAGAGAGACCCATAGCGCACTTCAGCCAAGTAGACACAGGTTATTTGATTGTGCTCCCCTGGTACAGCTACCCCAGAGCTGAAAGCATGACTAATGAGGAATGGAGAATGGAGATTCTACTCAGAAAGAAACGAACTCTGCATAGGGTCCAGTGCCACCAAGCTCTTCATTTTTCATATGGTGACACAGCTTGGTTTACAGGTGCTGGCCTTTGCGAGCCTGCCTGCTTCCTTCACTGTCAGCAGGAGGATGAGCTGTCATCCTACTGCCTGCTCTCTAATGGGCCAGATGAAAGCCATGTGTGGGCAGCAGAGAAGCAGCAGCCTCGGGAGAGAACCCCTTGCTGCACCTCTAGAGGCATGTGGAGATCACCGGTGCCAATGCCCCCAGCCTGCAGGCCTCCTGGATGCATTGCATCAAAGACATTGATTGAAGCCAGGCAGTGTGGCTCATGCCTGTAATCCCAGCAGTGTGGGACCCCGAGGCAGGAGGATCACTTGATGCCAGGAGTTAGAAACCAGCCTGGACAACATAGTGAGACCTCATCTCTACAAACAACAACAACAAAAAGACACACATTTGCTGAATAGGATCTGAACTCTTCTATGTTCTGCCTCTGCCAACCTCTGGCCTTATTCCCACTCCTCACTTATTTGCTACCTCTATCCAGATCTACCAGTTCTGCTGTGAGCATAGAGGGTCAAACAAAGGCCACTTCTTTCCCTGAGTGGCAAACTTCTGGCTTCCTAACCTTGAGTACTTTAGAGAAGAGGAAGAAAGCTAGGACTACTGTATCCAAAGGTGTTTTCAGAATGCTCTAATTTGACTGAAGATACTGCATTTCATTTCAGACAAGAGTTCAAGAAAAAAAATTCAGAATGTGGCTTCTTTAGGGCCTGGCATGGAAAGATCAGACTGATTAGTAAATGAAACTGATCAGTAAATACAACTGATCTAAACATTTTATGGGGCCAGCACTTCCCTTCCGTACCTCTGCCAGTGGAGTACAGACAACTACAAATTAATTACAATATACGTCCCCAAAAAGAAACAGACTCCCATTCTACAGATGGGGACATTGAGGCTCAGATGAACACAGGCTGCAGGGGATTACAGGGGCTATTTTTCCAATCGCTGCCTGCCAGGCAATCCTTGGGCTGAGAGCCAGGCTCAGACCAGGAACAAGGAAACAGCCAAGTCTTCAGGAGGACCCCAGTGGCTTATGAGAGGGGCTGGGCCCTGTCACCTGACACTCCACCTATTGACTTTGGATGCCTACTCCAAAAATCTTCCTCCTTCCGCTCCTCCCTAGCCAGGGTGTGGAGGTAAGAGCGCACAGGACAATGGTTCGGTCACCTCAAAAAATGTTTGCTCATATGTCCCTGCCTCTCAGAAACAGAGAATCAAAGCTCTTTGGAGTGTAGGGACTAGGCCCAAAGAAGAATTGAGAGAGCTTTTGGACCATGGCTGACTTTCCATTTCCAGCGCCTTTTTCTTTTCTTTTTTTTTTTAAATTATTTTTATTTATTTATTTAATTTTGAGACAGACTCTCGCTCCCTCACCCAGGCTGGAGTGCAGTGGCACAATCTTGGCTCACTGCAACCTCCACCTCCAGGGTTCGAGCAGTCCTCCTACCTCAGCCACCTGAGTAGCTGGGATTACAGGCGCACGCCAGCATGGCTGGCTAACTTTTGTATTTTTAGTAAAGTATTTTTCATCATGTTGGCCAGGCTGGTCTCTAACTCCCAGCCTCAAGTGATCCGCCTCCCTTGGCCCCCTGAAGTGCTGGGATTACAGGTGCAGGCCACCCCGCCCAGCCTCCAGGGCCTTTTATGTTCCACTTCACTCCCCACTCTCCAGGGCAGGCTCCTTAGGGCTGGACACAGGCAATCTCAGGGGGCTCTTACCACAGTTTCCACCTTCACTCCTTCACCAGCCAAAACGAGAAAGGGCACCAACAACCTCCCCACGCCGGGAGCCCCAGAAGAAATGTTGTTTTCACTCTCTGACTGGGAGGCACCTGAGCTGGGAAAACAGGTGAAGGATGGGACATCAGGGCAGTGACACAGGGAAGCAGGTGGTCAAGGAGAAGGAGGCGCTTCAGTGTGTTCACAGAGGAGAGTGAAAAGATTTGAGCATTGCATGCATACGTTTGGCCAGTGAGTCACCTCTCCAACACCAACTGAAGACTAGAGCTGCTAATCTGACAGCAGCCTTCCTTCCCTCTTCACGTCCCTGCACCCCACCACCCAGCTTGCCATCCTTTGACTTCCCTGACTAAGGTTGTTCTTAGAATTGACATAATGCTGCCCATTTGTAGATGCCATGTGCCCTGAGCTCCTTAGGAAGGACCCTAGGAAGCCCCCAGAGAATCACCAATAGTCAGGGTCTTTCTAATGAACTCTTCCCTCTCCCACCTGCTCCTTAACAGGGAGACTCACCTGGGGAAAGGTTTAGGCCTTTAGACATAAATCTGGGCTCAGAAACTCCCAGAAAACATGCCTAAATGCAGCCAACCAGAACATTCAAGTTCCAGCTCCCCTAGTGGGATTCCAAGTAGCAGCCTCACAAGGAAGCATGTTACCAGCCAGCAGCATTGCCAACTGGGTAACAAGGGCAGTGGTCCCCACCCAGTGCTCTTCTCCCCCAGCCCAAAAGGAAGAACTGAAACAGGAAGAATAAACGCTGTGCTCGTGCCACTGAGTGACAGCTAGGGTCAGCACACTCCATATCACTATCTGCTAATGGGAACAGATGGCATGAATAATTCCAAACAGTCAGTATCCTTTAAAAGTGGGGAGAGTCTATTTAGCTTTGGCAGATTCAGTCACAATTTTATTCTTCAGTGGTTGATTCTAAAATAACTCAATATTTTAGGCTTGATGAGGAATGCTGGATTGCAGGGCTGGCTGGCCTGGGATTAAACATTGACTCCAGACAGGGGTTAAACATTGACTCAGCTGAAGATCTGTACACAGGAGCAGAGAGTTGGCAGTAAACAGCATTTCCTCTGTTCCTCTTATCTCATTTTTATGGCAAAAGCCACACTCAGAGGAACCATCCATGCAGAGGGATGCCCGCTGATCAGTGGAGAGTGAAGAAGGGCTATCTAGTCTCCCTTTCTCTGTTGGTGATTGTGTCAACCCATGGTCATGGAGCATGAAGCTAATGACAGTCTGAAGAGTTGGATTTGTGTCAGCCTGTGGGCTTGATCATCTCCAATATTCTCTGGCTAAACCAAGGGTATAAATGGACATCCCTTGCTGTCTGTAGAAATATCATCCTGACAGCAAAAGTTTTGGGAAGTGGAGGAAAATGCTTTCTGGAAAACCTTGGTTCTAGACCCATCTATGCAATGACCTGTGCAAACTGGGGCAAGTCATTTTCACTTTTCTGTTCTTGGTCCTTCATCATTCGGTGGATAATCACTCTGGTTACTCCACCATGTACTGGTACATGCTCCCAGTAGTCTCCAAAACTGCCTTAGCAGACAGTGTCAGACATGTATGCATGTACACACACACACACACACACACACACTTGCCTTTTGCTGTCCCATTTATTTGATGCTGAATCATAAGCACCTATTAGATGCTAGTCACTGAACATATTATAGCTAATCTTTTTTTAGATTTGTATTTTGGGGAGATAGGGTCTTGCTCTGTCACCCAGGCTGGAGTGCAATGGTGCAATCATAGCTCATTTCAGACTGTAACTCCTGGGTTCAAGCAATCCTCCCACCTCAGCCTCCCAAGTAGCTGGGACCACAGGGGAGTGCCACCACACCTGGCTAATTTTTCTGTTTTTGTAGAGATAAGGTCTTGCTATCTGACCCAGGCTAGTCTCTAACTCTTGACCTCAAGTGATCATCCCACCTTGGCCTCCCAAAGTGCTGGGACTAGAGGTGTGAACCACTGAGCCTGGCCTATACTTAATCTTTATTACATACTTATACAGTATGTATAATTTTCCCCAGAGACATGAAATAATTTGTTCAAGGTCCCTTGGCTGGCAGGTGGTAAGACTTGGATGTGAACCCAGGGCAGTCGAGTTCCAGAGCCCCTGCTGTTTCCCCAAGGCTACACAGGTTCTCCATGCTTGCTACCTCCTGGCTTGTGTTGTTCGTTGACAGTGTTGCATGTGAGTGGTGACTCCTCAATTGTACTACTTGCCCTTGGGGAACAAGGGTGCATGCTCCTGCATGTCTCAAATCTCCCTGGACCTTGAGCTGGTCATGGTCAATAGGCTGAGAAATAACCCCCACCCCCCATCCCCCACTCCCCAAGGTTTGTCTATGTCTCAATCTGTGAAGCCTAGAAATGTAACATTTGGGAAAGAGTCTTTGAAGATGAGATTAAGTTCAGGATTTTGAGATGAGGACATCACCCTGGATTAGCTGGGTGGACCCTAAATGCTATCCATATAACAGAGAAACAGAGATATTTGAGACGTACGCAGAAGCCAATGTGACTATGAAGGCAGAGGTTGGAGTGACGCAGCTATGTGCCAAAGAACACTAAGGATGTCAGCCACAACCAGAAGCTAGAAGAGCCAAGCAACGGATTATCCTCTGGAGCCTGGAGGGTGGCCCTGCTGGCACCTTGATTTCAGGCTTCTGGTCTCCAGAACAGTAAGCACACATTTCTGTTGTCTTAAGCCACTAAAGTTGTGTTAATTTGTTATAGCAGCTGTTGGAAACTAATACAGTGCTCAACCAAAACACAGACTCCTAGAACTGAAAGAGCCTGGAGAAGCATTTGGCACTGTCCTCTGATGAAACAAACAATCCTGCAGACCTACAGGATGAAGTGATCTGGCAAAGGTCACTCAGCAATTAGAGGCAGAATCAGGAACAAAACAAAGGTGTTCCACAGTGACTTATGCTGAGTCCCAGAGTCAGGAAAGTCCAATGAGAAGCTGTCCTTCTGCTGGTGTATTTTCTTGTATGATTACTTTGAAAGAAGTGGGGAGGGTTGAGCAGATGAAGTGTTGTAAGTTTGGAAAGCATAATCACTGCTGTTATCATCATTATTATTGATTTGGGCAATAGACTCTCTTGGCCTGTTCCTTCTCCCACAGAGCTGGGAAATAGCACTATTTTAGGGCCACTGGGTTCCAGATGGGGAAACCACAGTGTGAGAGGGGAAGCGAGTGAGTCCAATCACACCACCGGCGTGTGGCTCAGCCCAAAATAGGACATAGGATTTTGACTCCCTGCCTTTTCCCGGGGCTCTACTTCTCATTTTCCCCTTTCTGTAAACTGGATCAGTAGGCTCAGTGGGCTCCAGGTATGTGTGTGTGTGTGTGTGTGTGTGTGTGTGTGTGTGTGTGTGTGTGTGTACGTGTGTGTCTGACATGGGTCAGCTAAAACAGTTTTGGAGACTATTGAAAACATGCAGCAGTACATGATCTAGTAAATTACCCACCGTCATGAAATAGCAAAGCAGGGAAGGAAATCTGCCGCCTGCCCTCCACCCCCACCAAGGCAGCATGAGAAGCAATGATTTAATGAGTGTTCTCCCCTTCCTCCCTGCAAGGCTTCACTCGTCAAATTTCTACGCTAGCATTCTGTGAACCTGCCTTGACTTCTACTCCAGCCAGGACAACTGGATGCAACTTATTTCTTGCTTTGGGAAGGAAGAAACAAACCCTACAAATATTTTCACTACTGAGTTCAAATGGAGAGAGGTGTAAACCGGGAACCCTTTGAAGGGAGTTATAATCTGACAGAACTAGGCTTGTCTCATCGCTGGACCTGTACATCTTGTCTCCCCTCACATCCTCCCCCTAGACATTAACCCCAGAACTGGGGAGGAGAAAGACTGCTGACGAGTAAGAAGGAGAGCTTAGTTACTGATGTGTCTTGGTGCCCTCCCAGACACCACCATGGGGCAGAGTCCAGGCTACAGTAGGGGAGAGGGGATTAACAATGATAGAGTTATCCAGGTGGCCTTGGAAATTCCAGATTGAGGGGCCTTCACCTTTGCCCATCCTGTGTAGAACTTTGGTGGTCCACAATCTTGCTGATATCCATTGCACCCTCAATTGTACGGGAACACTGGCACACGGGAGGCCACAAGAGTGTTGAGGAAAATGCACCTCTGCCGCACAGGATCTTTCAAAGGCCTCAGGAGCCTGCGATCCGCCAAGCTCACCCTGCACCCACAAGGAGAGCAAGGAGAGGCTCAGGGCCTGGAAGACCCACCCCAGAGAGCTCAGAGCATGCACTAGGAGGGCACAGTGTGGACCACAGAGCCCTCAGGATGAGCAGGGATAAAGCCCACTGACCAAGCAGGGCAAGTCACATCTCAGTAGACAAAACTATTTCCTTCTGGAGCCCAAGGCCAGCAAAGCATCGTGACAAGGCAAGACCAAAATAATGGGCCACCCCCTTTCACTGCCTCAGCAGTAACATTGACCACCTCCTCGCCCAAGACCATTCTCCCCAGACTGGACCCCAGAGCAGAGAAGGGAGACAAAAAGGAAGGGAACTCCATAATGAGGCTAAATTTTAAATCTGGAGTGAAGTGACTGAGAGATCATTGAATTGGGCTGAGCTTGCCTAGAAGTGACTAGGTAACTTGTTTTCTTTTATCGGATTATGGGTTTAGGGTTTGAAATTAAGCCACATCTGGAAGCCATCATCCTCAGCAAACTAACACAGAACAGAAAACCAAACACCACATGTTCTCACTCATAAGTGGGAGCTGAACAATGCGAACACAGGGACACAGGGGGGGAAACATCACACACCGGGGCTTGTGGTAGGGGTCGGGGGAGGGAGAACATCGAGACTAATAGCTAATGCATGTGGGGCTTAATACCTAGGCGATGGGTTGATGGGTGCAGCAAACCACCACAGCACACGTTTACCTGTGTAACAAACCTGCACGTTCTGCACACGTATCCCGGAACCTAAAATAAAAAAAGAAAATCCAAATGTGCAAACTACAAAAAAAGAAAGAAACTAAGCTACATAAAGAAATTATGGGTTGTTTTGCTTGCCATTGAAATCTGTGATTAATACCCACAAGTGAGCCAGTGGTTAGCTAAAATAAGACCCAGGGCTCTGGCTGCCTTGTGTTTCTCCAGTGCTCTATTTCTCTATTTTTCATTCCCCTTCTGGTGTTTGGCCTGTAGGACTCTGTAGTGAGAGCCTGGGTCAGCCCTGCACTGGTAGGATGGGGCACCATTTCAGTGGGGGTTTACAGTGAGGGGTTGGGGGGCATACGTGTGTGTGTTGGGGAGTGGGCTTCACTTTTGTCACAGGACTGCCACGATCATTTGGGGAACACCTGGGAGTCCCAACCAGGTCATGTCTTGGCAACCCCCATGGACTGACTGACATAGGGAAGGAGGTGCTACTTCAACTCAGCAGGTCGGCACCCTCCTTGCTGTGGAGCCAAGCCCAGGTCCTAACAAGACTCTGAGGTCAGCCATGTTCAGGGGAGCCCAGAAGCAGCGAGAGTCTTTCATGACTCCGGGGAGAGAAACAGGAAGGGCGACAGTCCTGCCAGTTCCTGGAGCTCTGGGACTGGTAAAAGGGGCTTGGCAGGAGGTGTGTAAAGGGCATTTTTAGTCCAGGCTAAGTAACCTAGGGAGTCGGAGGGGGTTCCCGAGCAACTGGGGATATGAGACCAAGGATTACGAGAGCCACTCCTGCCACCTGTGCCCCGTCAGATGATGTCAACTTCAAATCAAGCATTGGTCCGGGTTTTTTGCAGCTAATATCTGGCTATATCCTCTACCTGTAGATTTGGTATTACCATCCCTCTTTTCCAGATGAAAAGAAATAGGAAGGTGACTTGCCTAAGGTCTTGCAGCTAGAAAGTGACAGAACAGCATCTTCACACTTGACATTCTGTCCATCATCCTGAAGCTGCAATGATGGAGGATTCCCAAGTAATAGAGTTTCCCCAAGGTCAAAGGAAACCAAATGGAGCCAGCCAGGGAAGCTAAAATGAAAGGAAAGCAAGGGATCTGTGAAAGTCACGTGACCCTGGCTGGCCACGGTGCCTGTGGGAGAGTGGCCCTTTAAGAGCCCAGGTGTGGGTCAAACACTGAGCAGAGTTTCAGTTTTGGCAGCAGCGTCCAGTGCCCTGCCAGTAGCTCCTAGAGAGGCAGGGGTTACCAACTGGCCAGCAGGCTGTGTCCCTGAAATCAGATCAACGGGAGAGAAGGAAGTGGCTAAAAGTAAGTGTTACAGCTCTGGGATCCCCAGACGGGATGCTATCTGGAAAGGGCTCGGGACGATGGCTGAGGCAACCCCCTCCATTCCCAACTCCCAGTCTCCCAGATAGTGGGGTGAGAAGGACAAGGAGGCAGACTGTGACTGTGTGTGGTTGGGGAGTAAGCGTGCATATCCCAGTGGGATGAGTAGGGATACAAGTGTGTGGAAGCCCCCCATCCTTTTCTGAGAAATATCAGCAAGTGGGAAGGGACCGCTGTGGTCAGCATATATAGCTGCACTCTTTCAGCTTGGTCTGTGCCTGGATTTCCTAACTCCTCACAGTTGATTAACTGTGTGGCCTTAGGCAAGCCACCTAACCTCTCTGATCCTCAGTTTCTTAATCTATAAAACAAAGACAGAAATAACACCTATCATTCGGGGTCAATGTGGGTTCAAATGAGAAAATACGTGTGAAATAGCTTTGTCACCTCTAGAATGAAATAGGAATTGTTTCATATTTTTCAGATTAGTTTAATTAATCAAGGATGTATTGAACACCAGACAGACCTGGGATTAGATAATGCGCATAAAGTATGGCACCTAGCAAGTCCTCTTCCAGTCTTTGAGGTTTCCCGCTTGTGGCTTTCTGGCAAAGGCATGTTCAGCTCCTTTTACTGGGCTTCCAAGAACCCCTGCAATCCTTTCCAATTCCACCTCGCTTTGCTCTAGCAGATTCCTGCCATGGGAGACATAAGTGTGTGTCATCGCATCATCCTGCCCTTCCTAGAGGTAGAAAAAATGAGGTCCTCACGGGGTCACTGAGTGAGGTAGGGCTGAGCCCCACAGGCAGCATACTCAACTCCTGCTGCTCCTCCTGGCTCTGCAGCCAGCAGATCTCAGACATGGGCTCCCCTCCCTTTGCCCATCCTGACAGCATCCCAAGCCAGCAGTGAGACCGTCCAGCACAAGGGCAGCAGCTGGTCAAGCTCTGTCCCCGACCCCCAGTTCCCTTTGTGCAACTGCCACGGTGCCTGGGGCCATTGAAGCTGCTCCTATTTTGTGCCATCACTTTCCC
Source organism: Macaca mulatta (assembly GCF_049350105.2). Lineage (NCBI taxonomy): Eukaryota > Metazoa > Chordata > Mammalia > Primates > Cercopithecidae > Macaca > Macaca mulatta. The sequence continues at coordinate 64,699,656 of NC_133406.1, read as the reverse complement.
CCTTCACTAGGAGAATTATAGATCCCTTAACATCTGGAGAGGAGATGCCACTTTCAGGGGTTTAGGGGTCTGGTGCCTGGACGTAGGTCTTCCCAGAGCCAGATCTGGAATTCTCTCTCCATCCTTCTCTCTGCCCCTGGATGTGCTAATGTAACAGAAAGAACACTGAGCCAGGAGTCAGGAAAGCAACTCTCTCTGCCTATCTCCTAGCGCCTCTAGACCTCTGTGGCTTTAGGTGATAAAAAGTGGGGTCACACAGGCTTCCATTTAGTAAACCCACTTGCCCTGGGCTTTCACAGCTTCATCTCATTCTCCCCTGATACAAACGAGGAGGTAGGCAGGGCTGGTTTTGTGATACCATTCCCTAGTTGAGGAAACCAAGACAGCATGAGTCTATGTGAGTGGTGTAAAGTCACCAGCAAGTTTGAACAGTGAGGTTTTGGTGCAGCCATTTTGATACGGTCATGAGGACATTTTGATGTCACCTACAAAGCAAACTATCCAACTTAAAAAAAAATACCTATGCACTGTGCTCAGCAGAGACCTTCGCTTATGTCTTCCCTCTCTCTGGAGGGGCTAGGGCTGGGGTCCCAATGCCACTGGCATCGACACGGTATGGTGGAGTGGAAAGAGGCTTTGGCGTCAACATGCCTGGTTATACACATGGTTATATAACATATCCTACACGTGGCAGGTGCTAAATAAATAGCAGCTAATATTTTCCAGGAAGAAATTTCTCTGTTGGCACCTACCCCTGGGTCCAGGTGTCTCTTCATTTTTTAATTTTTTGGAGTCTTGCTCTGTCACCCAGGCTGGAATGCAGTGGCGTGATCTCAGCTCACTGCAGCCTCCACCTCCTGGGTTCAAGCGATTCTCCTGCCTCAGCCTCCCGAGTAGCTGGGATTACAGACCTGTGCCACCACACCCAGCTAATTTTTACACTTTTAGTAGAGACAGGGTTTTACCATGTTGGCCAGGCTGGTCTTGAACTCCTGACCTCGTGATCCACCCACCTCGGCCTCCCAAAGTGCTGGGATGACAGGCGTGAGCCACCACGCCCGGCCCCAGGTATCTATAAGAACTGCCTTTTCTGTGAAAGGCAGAGAGGAAGGAACTGAACAAATTCTCTTCTCTAAGATTGGATATCCTGCTCCTTCCTCTCCCACTGCTTCCTCTCAACAGCAAGACCCTCCGAGGTACAGCAGAGTGGCTAAGGGCCTATGTTCTTGATCCAGAATCCCATCTAAGTCACTTACCAACTGTGCAACCTTGGGCAAATGTCTCACCTCTCTGTGCCTCAATTATCTCACTCATGAAATGGGGTTGCCCATTTTGTCCTATCTCCTAGGGTGGCTGTAAGAATGAAACACATTAACACATGTAAAGCACCTGGAAAGGACTCAGTATACGTTCTTCTAGCCTAGCCCATAGTGCTTGTCTCCTCTCTTATCCACACGGGTCCAACCTAAGTAGCTCACTCTATCTTCGAACGATGCCCAGCAAGCAGACTTCTACTCTCATATCAAGTCCAGGGGACCTTTCTTCCTCTGAAAAAGAGGGAAACCTGAGATTAGATGGACAAAGGTTTGGACTCCACACCATGAGAGCTGAAGTGCAGTCACTTTAACTGAATAGGAGCTTGTTAAATACATTTTATAAAAAGAAAAACTATTCTTCAGCACAGCTTACACCCCTGCCCCAATCCACAATTGTGGGGCCATATATTACAAATATGTTGGGACACTAACTTAGTAAACTGAAAACGATCTAGCACATCCTAGCCTCAGCAGTGAAAAAACAACTGCTAGTTTAAGGACCAGAAAACGTGCCCTCATGCATGATACAATGTCATATATATAAAACTCAATAAAGGAGGCCCCTCTGCTCATTTAAAGCGTGATAATGGGGTAGAGACCTCAAATTCGGATTCTGCTGTGAGTCTTGGGGTCAAGAATCCCTACAACCCTTAGATTTCCGACCTGTGTCATGAGGATAACAACATCTACCTCTTGGGTTGTTGTGCTGATGGATGAAGTCATACAAGAAAAGAACCTAGCAAAGCATTTGGCACAAAGTGGGTGCCCAACATTATGTTCTTTTTCTTCCTTCCTTAAGCAAATCTTTTAAATCCAGCCCCGGCCACCCAGTGGGGTGGGTCTCCCTGAGATTTGAATCCCCCAGGTTTGGAAGAAAGTCTCTGGTTTTGAGAGGAAGGGGTCTCTAATGATTCTGAAAGCTCGGGATCCTTCCAACTGTTACTAGAGAAATTGTGCTTCAAGTTTTAGCTTTGGGCAAAGAAGAGCTCCTGTTCCTGCAAGCAGGGGTATCCTCTCCTGCCAATCATCCCGTCTAGGACTGGACTATGTGCATCCCGCCCATGTTGCCATCTGCCTGACCTGCCTGTGCATGCCTGATGCTCTCATCCCTGGCTTGAGACCATGCAGAGGGTAATGGGTGCACGCACATGTCCCCTCTCCACACGAACATGCACAGTCACCCAAACATGTCACAAAATGAGAAGTCTGGGACAGAGGTCAGGGTCTTCACCTTGGAGAAGCTGGCATCTGACTCTCTGCAACCCAGGCCAAGTCCAGAAGAGGGCTGCTCAGCTTGTAGGAAGACCACTCCTGTCTCCCACAAATATTAGGCAGTTGCTTATCTAGAGGTGAGGACAGGAACAAGAAGCAGGGACAGCTGCTGCTGGTGTGGGTTCTTTTTTTTTTTTTTTTTTTTTTTTTTTTGAGACGGAGTCTCGCTCTGTCACCCAGGCTGGAGTGCAGTGGCCGGATCTCAGCTCACTGCAAGCTCCGCCTCCCGGGTTCACGCCATTCTCCGGCCTCAGCCTCCCGAGTAGCTGGGACTACAGGCGCCCGCCACCTCGCCCGGCTAGTTTTTTTTGTATTTCTTAATAGAGACGGGGTTTCACCGTGTTAACCAGGATGGTCTCGATCTCCTGACCTCGTGATCCGCCCGTCTCGGCCTCCCAAAGTGCTAGGATTACAGGCTTGAGCCACCGCGCCCGGCTGGTGTGGGTTCTTAAAAGCAGGCAGCATTTTGTCCTCCCACCTATGCCAGCACCCACCCTGTGCCAGCACAAGTAGCAAATGGTAGATCTCTCAGGTCTTTGCAGCCAGCCCATCCCAACTGTTGCCGAGACTTCCTGGCCTCCTGAAAGCTGCTCCCACCTGGGAGCATCTCCCATGGCAGCTTGCAGTGATTACGCAGGTGATGACACCCCAGCCAACGTCCCCTGATTGCTTTCACGTTGGAGCTGACTGGTATTTGGCTAAGGCCCCACTCCAGCGATTAATCATTGACCTGGTAAGAAAGGTCTGGGGCAATTAACCGGACTCAAGAGAGCCTCGACGTTGCCATCTGACACCCATATCTGTTCCCACTCCCTCCCCTTACTCTTCCAAAGAACTGTAGAAACAAAATACCTTTATATTCACAAGGAAATAAAAGGTTCCTTGCTGGGAAATTCCCCTGCAACAAAGAAGTAACCAAGATAAACAACTCTATTGCCTTTGGCTCAAGCTGAAGGGAGTCTGGGAGCAGGAGCAGGGGCCAGGGTGGTGAGGGAGGTCTGGGAGATAATGCCCAGCTTCCTCCTGCTTACAGCATCCTTATCTTTATGGCACTCATTACTGCCCAAACTTACGATCATTTAACACTCTCTTTGTCAAGATAACTCCAAAGTTTAAAGTCTGTCAAACTCTGGGAAAGTGGGAACTCCTCTCTCCTCCTCTAGGCTGTAGTTGGGGCCTTGATGACAGCTGCTGTCAGGCAGGCCCCTGGGACCCTCAGCTCTCCTCAGCCCTGGGCTTTGTCCACGGTGGTGACAAAGTCCACATGGGCTGCTCCATCTGAGTGGTCTTATCTTTGATTCTTCATCTTTGTCTGCCAGGTCTTACCAGGCAGGATTACAAAGACCCTACCACCTAAGTTTTTAAACCCCAATTCCATAACCAAGTTGCTGGGAAAACGTAAGCCTATCATTCAGCATCTCAAGATCTCAATGTTTTATCCATAAAACGGTTGTGATTATACCTCTCTGTCTTATTTCAAGGGAACATACAAAGCTCAAATGAAATAATGTAAATGATAGTGCTTTCATAAGCAACAGGGTCTCTAAAAATAACACAAATAAGCATAAGGTAAAAGCATGCTCTTGTATTTGGGGTGCCATACCGCAGTGGAGAGGTTAAGCACATGGACTTTGCAGTCAGACAAAGATGGGCCTAAATATTCCGCACCCCCATTCTGTGTACCCCCACACACTTAACCCCTGTGTGCCCTTGAGCAAGCTACTTAACCTTTAAGCCTTCATTTCCTCCCATGTGAATGTGAATAAGAATACTAACCTTATAGGGTTGATATCAAGTCCATATGAGATAATACACATAAATTATTCAACACAGTGCCTGAGACAGAATAAGGGAGCAATCAATGGGGTTACAGAATAAGGGAGCAATCAATGGGGTTAGGACCATCATAATTACATTTACAGCCTTAATAACCATGACACCTCCTCTGTGGGTCTCAGTTTCCTCATCTGAACACACCGTGAAATATGTCAGCCTGCTTCACCTCCCAGGAATGTCAGGAATGTAGGGAGGGCAGCTGAAACAGAAAGATGGGGCCACATATTGGTAGGAACCAATCACCCAGCAAGCCGTTCCTGAGATCTTACAGCATGCCTGGGACTGTGTCTCATGGGCAGGGAAACAGAACAAATGACACAATATCTCTATCCCAAAGGAGCTTGCAGCTTAGTTGAGAAGACAAAAGCTACTTATAGCTATTAAGGAAATGTAAGTGTTGAAGGATGATAAGACTTCGAGTTGTTATAGAAAAGGTGGAGGCACTGATTCATTCAACAGGATTTATGTCAATTGCTGGAGATACAAAGTCAAACAGATGTCACAGAAACTCTAAGGTCAACAGTCTTGGAAGACAAGGGGAGCTTCATCTCCTTGTGATTATTGTTTTCAGCATTGCACACGAGAAGTCGGCCTGAGTGGTGTGGAGCTCAGGACACACCAGCAATGCTGCTCTTCGTGCTCACCTGCCTGCTGGCGGTCTTCCCAGGTATGTCTGCCAGGTCCCTACTCCCCAAGCTCTACCCCTCCAGCCTGCCCGACTCCAGGGTTCACCTCCCTGGGGACACTAAAATCAGACTCATCCCCAGGGATGTCCCTCTCAAAGTTGGCACTCCCTTGAGGAAGAGTCATACAGAGACCATGTCTGTGAGCGTTGGAAATCAGGGACAGGAATGGCACTTCCTAATCTCAAGGCCAGGGGTCTGTGAAAGATCTTATTTGAGAATAACAAAGACCTTAACTTCAACCAAGCATCTCTATAACCCGCTGTGAAATCTGAGGGAAATCACTTATCCTTCCTGGCTCTCAATATTTTTATCTGGGGGAAAAAAAGACAAGAAAATCATCTACAAAGTGTTTTTAGAAATATAAGGAAATAACACATGGCAAGTGCAAACTTGTAACACCTTACGAAAGTGGTGTTATTGTTTGAAAAAACAAAGGATGGCTGGATGCTGGCTCACTGCTGTAATGCCAGCACTTTGGCAGGCTGAAGCGGGTGGACTGCTTGAGGTCAGTAGTTCAAGACCAGCCTGGCCAACATGGAGAAACCTTGTCTCTACTAAATAGAAATCAAAATTTGCCAGCATGTGCCTGTAGTCCCAGCTACTCAGGAGGCTGAGGCATGAGAATCACTTGAACCTGGGAAGTGGAGGTTGCACTGAGCCAAGATCGTGCCACTGCACACCAGCTTGGGCGACAGAGTGAGACTTTGTCTCAAAAAAAAAAAATATATATATATATATATATATATATAATAAAAAACAAGGAATATCATAAATTTGTCATTCTCTTGTCCTTGAAATGGTTTTCATTAATGAATTACAATTAGAATTTAATCATGATTAAAACAGTCACTTTATTTAATCTCAGCAATTTTCCAGCTGTAATATATGATAAATTATCAACAGAGGGCCTATGTGTCAGGTAGAAAACCACATCTCCTCACAGTGGATTATCTGGAACAGGCTGTACCTCCCAAGGGCCTCAGAAAACCTCTCACTTCTGTACCCACAGCCATCTCCACGAAGAGTCCCATATTTGGTCCCCAGGAGGTGAGTAGTGTGGAAGGTAACTCAGTGTCCATCAAGTGCTACTACCCACCCACCTCTGTCAACCGGCATACCCGGAAGTACTGGTGCCGGAAGGGAGCCAGTGGCCGCTGCATAACCCTCGTCTCCTCAGAGGGCTACGTCTCCAGCAACTATGCAGGCAGGGCTAACCTGACCAACTTCCCGGAGAACGGCACATTTGTGGTGAACATTGCCCAGCTGAGCCGGGATGACTCCGGGCACTACAAGTGTGGCCTGGGCATCAACAGCCGAGGCCTGTCCTTTGATGTCAGCCTGGAGGTCAGCCAGGGTAAGGATCCAGGCTCCTTGGGTTTCTGGGGGAATGTTAGAGGGAATTCTCTAAGGTGCATGGAGGGCTGGAGGAGGAACTTCCTGACAAGGATGCGTAGCCCGGCCGGGGGTCAGAAGGCTCCCCTCTACCCAGGCAAAGACTTCTTAGAACAGGAGGAGGAGACAGATAGGGCCTACTTGGGGGTGATAAGTGAACCCTTCTAGGACTTGGTGGCCTATAACATTTTAGGCTTTCTGGAGACCCCAGCTTAGAAGGGTATCAGGAGGACAAGTTTTCTCGTGTTTGCTATAGGTAGAAAGGGAAATCTGACATCAGGCTAAGGAGATAGAACAGGCAGGGAGAGGCCGGGCGCGGTGGCTCAAGCCTGTAATCCCAGCACTTTGGGAGGCCGAGGCGGGCGGATCACAAGGTCAGGAGATCGAGACCACTGTGAAACCCCGTCTCTACTAAAAATACAAAAAATTAGCCGGGCGCGGTGGCGGGCGCCTGTAGTCCCAGCTACTCAGGAGGCTGAGGCAGGAGAATGGCGGGAATCCGGGAGGCGGAGCTTGCAGTGAGCCGAGATCGCGCCACTGCACTCCAGCCTGGGCAACAGCGTGAGACTCCGTCTCAAAAAAAAAAAAAAAAAAGAAAAGGCAGGGAGAGATTTACAGGGATCCTTAAATTCCTATCATTAATGCAACTTTCCGTCAAGGTTTGGGCTGCCAAAAGGCTTCTTGTAAAATGTATATATATTTTTTTAACCCAGGAACCCTTAGTCTTTCAGTATTATCAGGATAAACTAGATTATTAGTTCTTGACCAAAGACCAAGATCCTGAAAGGATGGGTTGCTAACAAGTTTATTCTAGTTGGAGAAAGAGAAAAAAAGAAAAGTTCTTTCTGACAAGGGTTTAACAATGAGGCCATTTTAGATAGTCAAGGACAACTCAAAAGAGAGGTCTTACAGAGGAAAGAAATTCAGGGGGACTCCCGAAGACATGTTCTGCTCCTTTGGAATATGCATACTATTGTCTGTGGACTAAATGAGGAGGTCATTCAGGTGGGGATGGAGATTCGAAACCGCAGAATCTTAAGAGGTGAAGAGGGCTTAGAGTTTACCCTGTCCGGATGCTTCGAAGAACGTGCCGATGGTGGGTATGCAGCCTCTGATTAAGCGCTTTAGCAGAAACTCACTGCTCCTCGAGACAGCCCATTTCACATTTACACTGTTGTAATTTTTAGAAACTTCTATTGTATGCGTTGAAATCCATCACCCTGCGTTTACATTCATTCTGTTCATTTCAACACACATTAATTTGGCCACCTACTATGCAGAGGCATTGTGCTTGTCACAGCAGAGGGGTCAAACATGAGAAAAACATGCTCCTGCCTTCAAGGTACTTCCAGTCCATGGAGAACATAATTAACCATACACCAGATTGGATGTAATAAGCGATGCAGATGTATCAAGAAAGCATAGGGCAGGGAGAGATTAGTGTCAGCTTGGGGAAGGTTTCATGGAGGAGACGGCCGTCAAGCTGGGCCTTGGAAGACATATTCTGACAGAGTTCCTCTGGGAAGGAGGGCATTCCAGGTTATAAGTCCACCCACACCCTAATTAGGAATAGCAAATAGTCCTATGTTGCAAGAAAGTAGAATCACAGTTTGCCCGCCCCCTACCCTGCACCCCTCATCCTGCAGGTCCTGAGCTCCCAAATGACACTGAAGTCTACACAGTGGACGTGGGCAGAACGGTGACCATCAAATGCCCTTTCAAGACTGAGAATGCTCCGAAGACGAAGGCCTTGTACAAGAAGATAGGCCAGACCTCTGTGCTGGTCATTGACTCCAGAAATTATGTGAATCCCAACTATAAGGACAGAATACGCCTTCGTATTCCAGGTACTGGCCAGTTAATTTTCACCATTGTCATCGACCGACTCAGGCTCAGCGATCATGGACTGTATCTCTGCCAGGCCGGGGATGGTTCCAATCGTGATGAGAAGAATGCTGACCTCCAAGTACTAGAGCCCGAGCCCGAACTGGTTTATGAAGACCTGAGGGGCTCAGTGACCTTCCACTGTGCCCTGGGCCTTGAGGTGGCAAATGTGGCCAAATTTCTGTGCCGAGTGAACAGTAGGGAAACCTGTGACGTGGTCATCAACACACTGGGGAAGAGGGACTCAGCCTTTGAGGGCAGGATCCTGCTCAACCCCCAGGACAAGGATGGCTCATTCAGTGTGGTGATCACGGGCCTGAGGAAGGAGGATGAAGGGCGCTACCTGTGTGGAGCCCACTCGGATGGTCAGCTACAGGAAGGCTGGCCCATCCAGGCCTGGCAACTCTTCGTCAATGAGGGTAAGACCCTAGACAAGGAGAGGGAGGAGGTGGGGCAGTCTTGCAGGTGAGAGCCAAGCTCAGCTCCCTCTGAGTCTATTTATCAATAGTCATCAATCAGCCAATAGCATCCACTCACTGACCAGCCCCAAAGTGGAGGCTGTGTGGGCTGCTGCACAGGACAGCCAGAAAAAGCAGCCTCTGCCTGGTGGCAGCTCCTAATTACTCTTCTGTTATTAAAGTCCTTTTGATGGCTGTCCCTGCTTAACAAGTAAGAGGTGAGTAAAGCTCTTGATTGAGGCAGGACTTATAGACTGTGTTTCAGGGCTGTGGCAGGCTCTGCAGGGGTCCTCTGTCCCCTCCCCTGACCCCTGAACAAGAGGGGTGCCTCATCCCTCACATTCAGATGGAAAAATGATTGGCTAATCTTGGTATCAATGCGTTCCCAGGAGTGCCCCAGCTTCTAAATGTTTCACTCCCACATTTTGTAGGGTTATTTGTGAATTTCAGCACCATCTGGCCCACTCAGCCCTACTCTAGTGAGCCATCAGCATAGTGAAAGAATTAAATCCCAGCTCCGTCTCACCCCAGAGCACCCTGCATAGAGTTGCCCTCGCGAGAAGCAGCAAACCCGTACTTGCAGTTCCAAGTATCTGTGCTTGTGACTTTTTTTTTTAAAGGGGCTTATGTTCCCTGCACGCCATGTTCATGTCCAGCTTAGGGTCCTCACCAGGACCCCCTGCATCTTTGGTCACCTGGTTCTCTCTGGACCTCGGCTTTAGCTGCCTGGACAATGGCTATCGTCTTTGAGATGCCCCTTGGGGCCCCAACAATTAAGCTTACCTTTGCTACATACTTTATATTTTACATAATACCTTTCTAAATATATTTTCTTGATTTGGACATAATCCCATTTGGCCACTTTTGTGGAATACCCTTGTTAGTGTATAAAACAGACAAAACCTTATACAGAGGGAGAGTTTGTAAGAAGCCAAAGAAGAAGAGCTGATATTCTCTCCTTCAACTCCTTCCATTCTCTGCTCAGAATAATGTGGAGGAAAAGAACAACACGCCCAGGTTGACGGGGAGACTCCATGTCCCCGGAGTCTGGCCCTGGTGGCTCCAGCTGCAGGCTCTGTGACATTAGGAAAGTTCCTTTTCATTTTCTGAGGAGGGTAAGGTGATGCATGTAAACTTCACTCCCTATCCTGGCTGAGACCCCAGGAAGAAGGCTTCTCAGGCCACGCAAGATTCTTCCTGCGTGGCCATCCTCCCATCCCATCTCTGTCTGTGCTTTCAGAGTCCACGATTCCCCGCAGCCCTACTGTGGTGAAGGGGGTGGCAGGAGGCTCTGTGGCGGTGCTCTGCCCCTACAACCCTAAGGAAAGCCAAAGCCTCAAGTACTGGTGTCTCTGGGAAGGGGCCCAGAATGGCCGCTGCCCCCTGCTGGTGGAGAGCCAGGGGCTGGTTCAGGAGCAGTATCAGGGCCGCCTCTCCCTGCTCCAGGAGCCAGGCAACGGCACCTTCACTGTCATCCTCAACCAGCTCACCACCCAGGACGCCGGCTTCTACTGGTGTCTGACCAATGGCGATACTCGCTGGAGGACCACCGTGGAGATCAAGATTATCGAAGGTAAGAGTTGAACAGGAAGGGAGAAAGCTCTAAGACCTCTCCAGCCAGCAGCAGCATCCCCAGCCACTCTTCCTCCTTTTTCACCCACCTCCACCCTGATGGGCCAGACCTCAGGAGGGAGCCCACCTATTCAGAGGTCACATTTTCATATCTGTAACACGCACCCTACACTCTGAATTATCATACATGGTACCTCCTACTATCAAGAACATGGGCCTCTTTCGCAGTGTGCAGGCATCAGCTGAAGTTGAGGATTGCAGATACCTCTTTGTATGGAGTCTAGAAGAGAAGGAAGAGTGAGGAAAGCAAACTGAAGTCCATGTGCAAAGATCTATGGGTTATGGTAGACTCTGGATTGATCATGGTGCTCATCAATAATAATTATTACCTAGGCACACAATTACATTTCTTATGTAGACAGAATAACATACTTATTTCTAATGCTATACGAAGAGGAAATGTAGACTGAGCATGGTGGTACATGCCTGTAATCCCACCACCTTGGGAGGCCAAGACAGGAAGATCGCTTGAGCCCAGGAGACGGAGGCTGCAGTGAGCTATGATTGCACCACTAGCCTCCAGCCTGGGTGACAGAGAGAGACCGTGTCTCAAAAAAAAAAAAAAAAAAAGGAAAAAGGTTGAGATACATACATACATACATATATATGACATGTGGACAGCGACACCAGAGTCACTTTCCTGCAGCATCTCCAAGTACCAACTTCTGTGCTTATTTCTACCTCCCTCCCTCCTCCAGGAGAACCAAACCTCAAGGTACCAGGGAATGTCACGGCTGTGCTGGGAGAGACTCTCAACATCCCCTGCCACTTCCCATGCAAATTCTCCTCGTATGAGAAATACTGGTGCAAGTGGAGTAACACAGGCTGCCAGACCCTGCCCAGCCAAGACGAAGGCCCCAGCGAGGCCTTCGTAAACTGTGACGAGAACAGCCGGCTTGTCTCCCTGACCCTGAACCCAGTGACCAGGGCAGACGAGGGCTGGTACTGGTGTGGAGTGAAGCAGGGCCACTTCTATGGAGAGACTGCAGCTGTCTATGTGGCAGTTGAAGAGAAGAAGGTAGCAGGTGAGTCTCCAAGGGCAGGGCCTGCGCCCCTCAGACCCAGAGGCAGGACTTCCTGAAGGCCCCTGCCTAAGAGCTTCTCAATCAGTGCTGGCCCGTATGTTTGGCTGTAAGAGGCTGAAAGTGGAGGGCGGGAAGGGAGGGGATGTTTAGGTCCTATATAGCCTCATTAAGCCTTTCAAAAGGGACATCTCAAATAAACATACCAACTAAATAAAAATAGTGGGTTTGCAATTTAACCTTGGCATTAAGACAACTCCCAGCTGAATGTGGTGGCTCACACCTGTAATCCCAGCACTTTGGGAGGCCAAGGTAGGCAGATCACTTGAGGCCAGGAGTTCAACACCAGCCTGGCCGACATGGAGAAAACTCATCTCAACTAAAAATACAAAAATTAGCTGAGCATGGTGGTGTAATCCCAGCTATCTGGGTAGCTGAGGCATGAGAATTGCTTGAACCCAGGAGGTGGGGGTTGCAGTGAATGAGATGGTGCCACCACACTCTAGCCTGGACAACAGAGCTAGATTCCATTTCAAAAAAAAAAAAAAAAAGACAAGTCCCATAGTTGCCACTTCAACCCAGATTGAAGTCTCTTCTCTATCTGGAAATATTCTTCTCTGTATAGAAGAATAATATGCATACATCACTGTCATATACAATATGTTCATCTCCCTTCCCCCTGCCAAAGCTTGCCCTCAAAAGAGGGCCGGGTACCTTCGTTTACAAGGTCTGATCAAGAAAATTAGGAAACATCTAGTAAATTTGCATTTCAAGTCCTCTTTTAAAATTTCACATGAAATGTTTCAGCCCTAATAAGGGTATTTCGTAGTCCCTCAAGAAATCCTATTGTGTCTGGACCCTGCCGTTGGGACTCACTGAGGGGCCCTTCGCCAGGCTACCTCCAAGGGGCAGCACTATCGCACCCAGTTGGGCAGTCGGGAAGCCTGGGGCCAGCGTCTCAGAGCCTTGAAAATCTCCCCAGCCTAAGTGATGGGTCAGCCTTAATGATAGGTCAGCCTTTATAGCTGATCTATGACACGAAGGCTTGAAGGTCCCCACCAGACGTTTGGTAGTAATGGGGCAGAGATCATCTGTGACAGCTGAAGAAGGCCATCACGCTCTGTTTCTAATGCCATCCTGGGTCCTACCCCAACAGCCTTGAGATTGAACCCTGACCCTGTGATTCCTCATGAAATCTCCCCAGACTCCTTCACCTCGAGGAGTAAGAGCATAGAGAAAAAACCACAACCCAGGCCCCACTCTTCCCTGTGGCAGGGTCCCGCGATGTCAGCCCAGCGAAGGCAGACGCTGCTCCTGATGAGAAGGTGCTAGACTCTGGTGTCCGGGAGATTGAGAACAAAGCCATTCAGGATCCCAGGCTTTTTGCAGAGGAAAAGGTCGTGGCAGATACGGGAGATCAAGCTGGTGGGAGCAGAGCATCTGTGGATTCCAGCAGGTGAGGAAGGATTCAAGGCTCCCCACTCGGAGAACACCCCAGAGCTGAGCACCTGAGGCTGGGCCACCAGGTCCAAGGAGGAAAGCCTGTCTGTCTCTTGAGCACTGGGGCAGCCCTTACTACCTTGCTTATACAATAAGTGGAAGGGTCCCATGGTACCCTCTGCCCTTCTCCCACGGCTGGGGAGGTGTTTACAAGTCAGTTCAGTCTTCCGGGCCTGGGATGCAACAAGGCCCAGTGCTTGCCTTTGCCAGTCTGGGAAGGCTTCTTAGAAGAACAGAGCTAGGGAGCTGCATCAGCAGGATGGGGTGGATAAACCTGGGAGGACAAAGTAGCCGAGTCAACCCTGGCAGCACATCCTCGGGCCCCCAGATCTCCTTTCCAGGGATGAACTAACTTAAGCCTTCTTCCAGCTCTGAGGAACAAGGTGGGAGCTCCAAAGCGCTGGTCTCCACTCTGGTGCCCCTGGGCCTGGTGCTGGCACTGGGAGCCGTGGTTGTGGGGGTGGCCAGAGCCCGGCACAGGAAGAACGTCGGTGAGTCCCTGGGATACTCCCTGCCTCCACCTCCAACCCGAGCCCTCAGTCCTGAATCATCTACCCATAGAGGAAGCTGCCATTGTCTCTCCTTTTTCACGGGCTAAAACAAAGGATCCTGAGAAAGCAGGATAGGGAAAGATAAACCCACACATACTCGAAACTTAAATTCGGAGCTGCTGTCCAAATACTAACTCTGGAAAATCATCTGCAATTACCCAGGGTCTAGGTTCAGAGGCAGGGCAGCCAGGAAGAGAAGACTGGGTTTCAGGAGACCCTGGGCTTGGACTAATTGGATAACTAATGAGCTGTGTGACATTGGGCCATCCTTATGCCATGCCTTAGTTTCCTCATGGCTCAAGACAAGGATGATAATCACTACCTCACAGAGCTGATGTGAGGACCAAAGGAGATATTGTTCATTGAAAGATCCCAGAGTGACAAACAAAGATCAGGGATTACCAAGTCCTGATTACCCAGGAAAAGGGACTGGGGAGGAGACTCGGATCATTTCCATCCCCCTGGGTCATAGTCAGAGGTGCACCACCTCAGCTGTCCTGCAGGGCTACAGTGGATCTGCCTAGAGACAAGCAGCCCAACCTGGCCTTCTAGGTCCCAGCCCCTGTCCCTACACCAACTCCTCTTCCTCCTGGACAGACCGAGTTTCAATCAGAAGCTACAGGACAGACATTAGCATGTCAGACTTCGAGAACTCCAGGGAATTTGGAGCCAATGACAACATGGGAGCCTCTTCGATCACTCAGGAGACATCCCTCGGAGGAAAAGATGGTATGACCCTCACTCAAGGGAATGCACAGCCCCTAGGGAGAGCAAGAATTGGCCCCACATCTGGGTTGGGAAAAGGAGGCTAGTAAGGGCTCACCTACCCTCTTTCTTCACACAGAGTTTGTTGCCACCCCTGAGAGCACCACGGAGACCAAAGAACCCAAGAAGGCAAAAAGGGTGAGGAGGAAGAAGGAAGCCCCACTATGTGCCAAGGAAATGCAGCATGAGGGGCTGCAGTTAGACTTCAGGAAGAACTACCTTAATATGGGGGCTGATCCCAAAATAGGGAGGATGGTATAAATAGTCCTTAGGAGTCCTCAGGACTTTTTGAGGAAGAACTGTATCTTACTGGTGGTGGAATGCTGATGTGGATAAGACCCAGGAAGGAGGTGAGCTATATGATTAGGCTGTAAAATGGCAAGAGGGAGGCAGGCCGGGAGATGAGAAAAGCAGGTACATAAAAGATGGGAAGCTCCAATGCCAAATCCTGGTGATTAAATGGATGCTCTTCCTGGGTTGGGGGATCCAAAGACCTTAGGCCACCCATCCTCCCTTAAGGGTTTGCTCAGGACCAGCTTTTTGCCTGGTCCTAGGAGACATTTGCTCGCTGTGGGCAGTTTGAGGCTAGAAGCCCCTGCTCACTTCTCTTGAAGCCCCAGTAGAGGCAACTCCTGCCTTTGGGTGCCATATACCATCCCCGCAATCTTCCCTAGGACTCAGGGGACCCAGAAAAATAACATCTCGTGCCTCTAATCCCGAGGTGATAGTTTTTGTTGTGGTGGTTGTTTTTATCATATCTACTTTTTCTTGAAACATCTCTGGCATTTAGCAAAGTTAGAACAAGTTATTCCTGGAGACAGCCTTCCCCTTTAACTCTGTGGTGCCAAAAAGCTACCTCTCTGGGCTGGTAGAGAAAGAAAAACATACACCACCGTGGTTGACCCCAGCCTAGGCCACCTTGCCCGTGGACTGTGTGGGCAGCTTCCGGGGACAGGCCCAGGCAACAGAGGCGGTTCCACTCCACGTATTAGAAGGAGGTAGTGAGACAGAAGGAGATATTTTTAGAGGCTGCAACTTTCCATTTCTCAAAATGCGTCCTGTTTGGTGAACATGGGGGCTGGGATGAGAACAGTGGGCCCCACAGGCTTGTGTTGCTTGGACCAAGATCATGAATTCAGGATATTGAGTACTTCCCCTCCCCCGACTCCACCCACTGAGCCAGTGCCCCCCACACTGACGCTTCTCCTCTTGTGCCTTAGTCATCCAAGGAGGAAGCCGAGATGGCCTACAAAGACTTCCTGCTCCAGTCCAGCACTATGGCCACCGAGGCTCAGGAAGGCCCCCAGGAAGCCTAGATGGTGTCGCCACCTGCCTCCTGCACCCATGACAATCACCTTCAGAATCATGTCGATCCTGGGGCCCTCAGCTCCTGGGGACCCCATTGCCTGCTCTAACACCTGCCTAGGTTTTTCTTACTGTCCTCAGAGGTGTGCTGGTCCCCTACTCAGTGACATCGAAGCCTGGCCTAATTGTTCCTATTGGGGATGAGGGTGGCATGAGGAGGTCCCACTTGCAACTTCTTTCTGTTGAGAGAACCTCAGGTATGGAGAAGAATAGAAGTCCTCACGGGTCCCTTGAAGGAAGAGGGACAGGGGTGGGAGAGCTGATTGCAGAAAGGACAGACGTGTAATGCCCCTCTGCACCCTTATCATGGGATGTCAACAGAAGTTTCCCTCCACTCCATCCCTCCCTCCCGTCCTCTCTCTCTTCTTTCCTTCCATCAAAAGACGTATTTGAATACATACTAGAATTCAGGTGCTCTGCTAGATGCTGTGACAGGTATGCCACCAACACCGCTCACAGCCTTTCTGAGGACACCAGTGAAAGAAGCCACAGCTCCTCTTGGCGTATTTATACTCACTGAGTCTTAACTTTTCACCAGCTGTGCTCACCTCTGCCCCTGTTGGGAGAGGTCATAAAATTTCTCGAGTCCTAAAGCCTCAGGGGTCATGTATGATGAGCGCACATACAGGTAATTATAAACCCACATTCTTACCATTTCGCACATGAGAAAATTAGGGTTTGGAAGAGTGAAGCATTTTTCCTCTTTCTTTTTTTTTTTTTTTGAGATGTAGTTTCGCTCTGTCGCCCAGGCTGGAGTGCAGTGGCACAGTCTCAGCTCACTGCAACCTCCGCCTCTCGGGTTGACACCATTCTCCTGCCTCAGCCTCCCAAGTAGTTGGGACTACAGGCACCCACCACCATGCCTGGCTAATTTTTTATATTTTTAGTAGAGACAGCGTTTCACTGTGTTAGCCAGGATGGTCTCAATCTCCTGACCTCGTGATCTGCCCGCCTCGGTCTCCCAGAGTGCTGGGATTACAGCCGTGAGCCACCATGCCCGGCCTCTTTTTTTCTTTTCTTTTTTTTTTTAAGACATAGCCTCACTGTGTCACCCAGACTGGAATGCAGTGACACAATCTCGGCTCACTGAAACCTCTGCCTTCCAGGTTCAAGCGATTCTCGTGCCTCAGTCTCCCAAGTAGCTGGGACTACAGATGTGGGCCACCACGCCTGGCTTTTTTTTTTTTTTTTTTTTTAGAGACAGGGTTTCACCATGTTGACCAGACTGGTCTCGAACTCCTGGCCTCAAGTGATCCACCCACTTTAGCCTCTCAAAGTGCTGTGATTACAGGCATGAACCACTGTGCCCGGCCCTGAAGCATTTTTCTCAAAGGCCGCCAGTGAGATAAACTAGATTTGGCGTCTTCTCTCCTGGGCCAGGGATCACTCTACAAGAGCCCCTGCCCCTCTGTAAGGAGGAGGAGGGAGAAGAGAAAATGTAAAGGAGGGAGATCTTTCCCAGGCCCCACCATTTCTGTCACTCACATGGACCTAAGATAAAAGAATGGCCAAACCCTCACAATCCCTGGTGTTTGAAGAGTTCCAAGTTGAAGGGAAACAAAGAAGTGTTTGATGGTATCAGAGAGGGGCTGCTCTCCAGAAAACTAACATTAATTTCTTTTTCCCTCTGAGTTCTGTACTTCAATCAGCCTACAAGCTGGCACCTGCTAACAAATCAGAAATATGACAATTAATAATTAAAGACTGTGATTGCCACCAATGAGGCTCAGACTGTATTTGTCCCCAATACCTTCTGTCTCCCAGACAGCCCTTTCATGGCTTTCTTTTCTTTTTCTTTTTCTTTTTTAAGACAGGGCACTCTGTTGCCCAGGCTGGAGTGCAGTGGTGCAATCACGGCTCACTGCAGCCTCTACCTCCTGGTTTCAAGTGATCCTCCCACCTCAGCCTCCAGGGTAGCTGGGACTGCAGGCATCCACCACCACACTGGCTAACTTTTTGTATTTTTTTTTGTAGAGACAGAATTTCGCTATGTTGCCAATGCAGGTCTTGAATTCATGGGCTCAATTGATCCTCCCACCTCTGCCTCCCAAAGTTCTGGGATCACATACACTAGCCACTGCATCTGGCTGCCTTTTGCTTTGGTCCCGCTTTTAGGCACCCCGGGACCCCCTTGTCTGTCAAGATCATTCCTAAGTTCTGGTGCTAAACCATGTCATATCCTATAAGGACTGCCCAAGCTGTCTGTTGGCAGCTAGCCCCCCCATCTCATCCCTAGACTCTTCCACAGGGCTTCTGTGTGTGGAGAGTTCTCTCTGCAAGAAAGTTCTCCCCAGTCTGCCATCCTGCCTGATGTGAACCTTTGCCTCCACCCAGGCCTTAAACATAATGCTGTGGATGCTATGAGCTTCCCAAGTCTACACTTTCCTGGACTCAGACTTCAGTCCTCTTTTGGTCTCCCCTCCAGTCCCACTAACCGCAGTACTCAGTCTCAGTTCCCAGGCCCTGACCTGGGTCAGAGCCTTGGGCTTCTATCCAGCCAGAAGAGGGGGAATCAGAAATGTTTATTTCTCTCTTCTGTGATGGGGATGCATAGCTTCTGGAATGACAGCAAATCGTTCCAGGAGGATCAAAATGACAAGATGTGCCAGAACCTACCACTGTCTTACCCTTTCAGGAAGCTGTTCTCTGACTCACCAAAGGGCCATGTTTATGGTAGAGGATTAAGGTGCAACTTCTGTATGAATGCCAATAACCAGCGAGCCAGTCCTGAGCTCGTGTAGCCTATCCCAGTCCTGAGCTCGTGTAGCCTATCCCAGTCCTTTGAAGCGAAGGTCAAGAAATGTCACTATAGCCAAAGGCGATCTTATATTATTCCTAAGTGATATTGTCAATACAGCCCAAAGTCCATCTGCTCCTCGTGTAGCATGAGAAACCCTTTTAAATAAGGAAGCTGGTTCATAGGTTCTGGTGGACATGAGTTTGGAGAAGATATGATTCATCTTAGTACAGGGGAGTGACAATAAACTGCAAGATTGATGATGATAAACCAATTAGCAATGGTCAGTGGCCCCGAGCATTCAAAGAACTATTTAAACATTTGATGACAAGGAAATCTTCCCCAAGTTCTTGAATTATCTTCATGTTTATTATTTTTTAAAGTCCAATATGTAAAGATAGGACTATTATTAAGGCCCAACTATTATTAATGCTCAACCACTGCTGGGCATTATTAAGGCCCAAGAGTGGTTAGGAATTGGTTTTTTTTGTTTTGTTTTGTTTTTGTAGAGACAGGGTCTTGTTTGTTGCCCAGGCTGGTCTGGAACTCCTGGCCTCAAGCAATCCTTCTGCCTCTGCCTCTGCCTCCCAAAGCACGGGAACTACAGGCGTGAGCCAGTGCACCCAGCCAGGAATTCGTTTCTAGCAACTGATTTGTTTGTAAAGCTAAAAAATAGATCTCTGATTTAGACTTTCCCAAAACTCAAGACAGAACATCTCTCCTAAGAACATTAAACAGCAGCGAGAGGAACTGACTGTGCTATGGTCTATGAAACTGGCCCCCCAGGCAGAGAAACAAGTAGTTTCTCACCCCATCCCTCCCAGCTTTCCTAAAATAATTATCTCTCCTAAGGAGTCTGCACAACAAAAAATAAGAGATCATCTCAAAAAGGCTACCTGTCTAAGTGGACAGTGGACACGCTGAGAGGCAGGCTGTGAGACTGAGACCAAAGGTCCCAGCAGGCTGTGGAGCAAGGCAGGCACGGAGAGAGGATCATCGGTATAGGAGCCAAGCAGCTCTGGAGTTTCTCTTCCAAGGCTGATTCTCAAAAGGGCAGCCAAGCCACTCTCCCTGGAGCCAAAAATCTTTGGCCTAGATACAGGAACATGAATATTCTAAAATCCAGGTGGTTGCTGTTATGTCACATTGAAGTTGAACCAAAAGTCCAGCATGTTTGGGGTTTTAACCTCAGAACTCCAATAGGAATATGGCCCTAGTCAGGAAAGAAATCTTAGTCACCGAAATCCTACCATTTATTATCTTCAAAAAGTCACATGGCTGGGTGCGGTGGCTCACACCTGCAATCCCAGCACTAGCACTTTAGGAGGCCGAGGCAGGCAGATCACAAGGTTGGGAGATCAAGACCATCCTGGCCAACATGGTGAAACCCCGTCTCTACTAAAAATACAAAAATTAGCTGGGCGTGGTGGTGGGCGCCTGTAATCCGAGCTACTTGGGAGTCTGGGGCACGAGAATCACCTGAACCCGGGAGGCAGAGGTTGCAGTGAGCCTAGATCGCGCCACTGCACTCCAGCCTGGGGACAAAATGAGACTCTGTCCAAAAAAAAAAAAAGTCACAAATGGGCTTATTGTTGTAAAGGTAAATCCTCCAAGGCCCTACTGCTGTGGAGTGGCTCACTCTGGGACGGGCAAGCCTGGGATCCTTTGGTGCTTGGAAGGACGGGACTACAGGGTGCCTGAGTCAGGTACCTCTACCTGGGGCGGGGGCTTGTTCTTGGTGAGTCCACCAGACAAGGAGATTTTTGTGATCTGTCATTGCAGAGAACAGCATTGGGTCAGGGAGAGGACCACCTGAAGATGGAGACCCTCAGTTTGGGAAGGCCCTGGAAATGGCCCTTCTAACTCAGCTATGTGGAGATGAAAGCAGAGAAATGCAATAACCAAGCAGAACCCATGACAACAACCTCCCCGCAGTGGCGGTGGCTAATGTCCACTGCACTCTGACCACATTGCAGGCTGTGTGTTGAGTCCCTTGTAACACTTACCTCATGTGATCCTCACAACGGCCTTACGAGAAATGTTCTTCTTAGCCCATCTGTAACACAGGGAGGATGGCAGAGCCCAAGCTAAAAGGTCATCATAGAGAGTGAATGAACACACCTCAAGGACTTACACTTTCCAATGAGGCATTATTTATTCCCTCCACCCGCTGTTGGGGGGCTGTGAATGTTTTCCATCAGGTTCACCCCTTCTGGCCTCTAGAGGGTGTTGGGCCATTGACTCCCTTGCCCCATGGTGTGCTCCAGCCTGGCAGACGCTCCCCTGGGAGTAGGAGTGCCAGGGCACCATGGCAGCCCTGTGAGTCAGAAAGGAGAAATTGAGTTTAGACGAGAAAAAAAGAGGAGAAAATAAGGATTTAAGAAATGTAAACTTCACAATTTCACCAGCAGTCAGTCTTCCCTTGGGCCCCAACCCCCATCACCCAAGGGCAACAACGGTAGGTAGATGGAACAGGCCCGGTTCTGGGGGTTTTGATCCCCTCAAACTCCAAACATTCAGCTCCTGCCCAGCAGTCCTCAGACCCTAACTCTTAGTCTTAACAACCTAACTGGATGTTTTCAAGGTTTCACTTCCGCCACACATGATGCAAAAGCTCCTCCCCACTCCCATCCCACACACCTTCCGCCGTGTCTGGCAGGCCCCAGCCTCAGCACAGCCACACACCACACACTCACACACTCATAATCACACACCACACACTCACACACTCCACAGAGCACACTCATGGACACACACCACACACACATAACCAGACACCACACACTAGACAATGCACACACACACTCATAGCCACATACCACACACTCCACAGAGCACACACACTCATAGCCACACACCACACACACTCAACCAGACACCACACACACTCCACAGAGCACACACACACTCATGGACACATAGCACACACACACACATAACCACACACCACACACTCACACTCTAGGCAGTGCACACACTCACTCATAGCCACACACCACACACTCACACACTAGACAGTGCACACACACACACTCATAGCCACACACCACACACACTCCACAGAGGACACACACACTCATACTCACCACACACACACTCAACCAGACACCACACACACACTACACAGAGCACACACACACTCATGGACACACACCACACACACACATAACCACACACCACACACTCACACACTAGACAGCCCACACATACTCATAGCCACACACCACACACACACACTAGACAGAGCACACACACACTCATAGCCACACACCACATACAACCAGACACCCCACACACACACACACATAACCACACACCACACACTCACACACTAGACAGAGCACACACACACTCATAGCCACACACCACATACATTCAACCAGACACCACACACACACACATAGCCACACACCACACACTCACACACTAGACAGAGCACACACACTCATAGCCACACACCACATACATTCAACCAGACACCACACACACACACACACAACCACACACCACACACACACTAGACAGAGCACACACACACTCATAGCCACACACCACATACATTCAACCAGACACCACACACACACACATAACCACATACCACACACTCACACACTAGACAGTGCACACACACACTCATAGCCACACACCACACACTGACACACACTCATAACCACATACCACACACACAACACAGAGCACACACACACAGCCACACACCACACATTTACATACACATAACCACGCACCACACAATCACATGCTCCACAGAGCACATACACACTCACACACTCCACAGAACACACACACACTCATAGCCACATACCACACATTTACACACACTCATAACCACACACCACACACTCACTCCACAGAACACACACACACTTATAGCCACACACCACACATTCATACACACTCATAGTCACACACCACACACACTCCACAGAGCACACACACAGCCACACACCACACATTCACACACACTCATAGCCACACACCACACATTCAAACTTACATACAACACACAGTGCACACTCGTACTCATAGCCACACTAGAGCCAAAAATCTTTGTCCTAAATACAGGGACATTAGTAAGTTTTTGCTGATGTATCACATTCACACACACACACACTCCACATGGCACACACTCACACACTCAGCCACACACCACATTCACACTCACACACAGCACACAGCACTAACACTCACATACTCATAGCCACACACCACACACTCACACTCATACACTTAGCCACACACCACACACACACACTCAGCCACACACCACACATTCACACTCACACACTCCACACAGCACACTCATAGCTACACATCACACATTCACACACACTACAAACAGCGCACACTCATAGCCACATACCAAACATTCACACACGCACATACTATGCACAGGGCACACTCACACACTCACAGCCACACACCACACGTTCATACACACACTACACACATCACACACTCACAGCCACACATCCTACATTCACACACACATTACACAACACATACACACTAAGCCACACATCATACATTCACACACTCACACACCACACATCACACACTCACCGCCACACATCATACATTCACACAGACACACTACACATACCACATTCACACACTCATAGCCACACACCACACATTCACACACACTACACACATCACACACTCACAGCCACATACCACACATTCACAGACTCACATACTGTACACACACACTCCACAGGACACACTCACATAGAGCCACACACCACATATTCACACACACACACTACACACATCACACACAGCCACACATCCTACATTCACACACACTACACAGCACATACACACTCATAGCCACACATCATACATTTGCACACTCACACACTACACACATCACACACTTACTGCCACACATCAAACATTCACACACGCTACGCATAATACACTCACACACTCTTAGCCACCCACTACATGTTCACACTCTCACTACACACACACTATAGACACACCACACACACACACCACACAACACACATTGCACCCTCACACACCACACCTCAGTCACATACCACCCATACTTCACACGCTCAAACATCAGTCATACAACACACACCACACACTCACACATTCACACATATATTCATACTCACACACTCTTGCCCCCACACACATCATGTCCATTCATTCATATTCTCCTTCTCTGTCTCTCCAAGACAGCCCCAGGCCTCGAGCCCAGTGCAGGGTGAAGCCCAGCTGTGTGACAGCTCTGGGGCATTGGGAAGAGCCCACTAAGTAGGGCAGAGTGGGACTGATCCCAGCTCGGAGCTCTGGCACTCACTAAGCAGAGGCCCGAGGCTGCCCTCGGCCATCTTGGCCCATTTTGGGGCTGGAGGACATCACAACCACAGCTGCTCTGGGCCAGGGGAGACTCAGATAGGGATGGGGCAGGGCATGCTGCCCGCCCCCACACACACTTCCTCTGCACCTGCTCTGAGCCTCACATTCAACTTCCACCGCGGATGTTGTTGTTTTGGAGAACATGTGACAAGTCTGCTGTGTGGGGGCGAGCAGGGAGTGGCTTACATGACCACTGTGGAATCGGCTCTGTCAGTCACACCCTCCCCAGAAACAGTATGAGAATAACCTGGATCCTCCAGGGGCACAAGAGGTCCTTGCACCTGAGGTTGGGCCCTGGGAACTGACCTCCAGGGATGAAACTTCCAGAAACAGAGCCCTGGGAATGCCCTTATAAGTAACACCCCTGCGCAGCTCACAATGAAGGCTGCTTAAACCACTTCCATGCCTGTGGGTTCTGCTGGGCCTCAGAAAAGCTATGTGAGGTGGGCAGGGCAGTGGCAATCCCTACTTTATCAAGGAAAAAACCGAGGCCCAGGGAAATTTGCCCAAAGCTAGAAAGTGCCAAGGCAGGACAAGACCTGAGGTCTTCTGACTTGCATCCAAAACTCTTCCCAAGATGCCCTGTGGCCTCAGCATCTCTCTCCATCAGTCATGGGCCTTACCCTTGGGCCCTTGGGGTCCTGGAGGAGGGCTCTACCAGGCTGCCGTGACTTCAGGCAAAGTGGCTGGATGACCTGTCATAGCCCAGTTCTTGTATTGCCCTGGTGGTCACTGGACAGAGGCCTGAG
This sequence comes from Macaca mulatta, assembly GCF_049350105.2. Classification (NCBI taxonomy): domain Eukaryota; kingdom Metazoa; phylum Chordata; class Mammalia; order Primates; family Cercopithecidae; genus Macaca; species Macaca mulatta. Next base: position 64,675,097 of record NC_133406.1, on the reverse strand, counting down.
CCCTTGCCACAGGGCAGCACCTTGTGGGGACAGTTGGGGGAGACGAAGGGTGAGGGATGGCTGAGGTGCTGCGGAGCTATGGTAAAGTCCCCAGGAACTATGTTCTGCAGGAGGGAATGCCAGGGACCATCTAGTCCCAGCTTCATTTATTTCCTAGATTGAAGAAATTGAGGCTCAGAGAAAAGTAATGGATTGCTCAAAGTCCATAGTTAGTATCCCCACATAGTAGGTGCTCAAAAACGTTTGTAAAGATGAGTTAACTGGTGACTGGTAAGGACTACAGTCAGCATCTTCTGACTTCAGGCCCAAGCATCTGCCCATACAGCCTTTCTCAGGTGGGGAAAATTGGTGATAAGGCTCTTTTATCCTGAAGGCCAAATGAAAGCAAATGACCCCAGCTCGGAAACCAATGAGTATAAGGAAAGCACGGGAGGCCCTGCTAAGAAAAAGCACCAAGACAAAGGAATATCTGCTAATAGTCTGGAGGAACTTCCTAGATGCCTTTTGAGCAGGGTGACCCTTTCTTACTCCACATAACATGTTTTCTCAGCTCCTGACTTCCTCTGCGGTTTGTCAGCACTCTCTTTTTAGCCTAAGACTAGTTAGCAAACAAGGGAGGTTGTCATTTCCTCATCGTGAAGCTTTGTTCCTCGTGGGGGCTAGAAATCTCTTTCTAGCTCCAGATTGTGAAGGCTTCCTGAGTAAGCAGCGTGTCTCCATCCCCCTCTCTAGGGGCTCTTGGGTGGATCTTGCACTCTAGAAGGAACAATGGACCTCTGGCTTTGGTCACTTTACTTCCTGCCAGGTAAGTACTATGGGGAAACACTTCAGACCTCTGAATGAGGTTTGAATTGGCCACAAGTAGAAGAGTTGCCTGGTAGCTCTAGCTCTGATGTTTCTGGATGGATTCAGTTGCAAACCAACACCTAGGGTAGGACAAGAATGGAGGCCACGTGAGGTGTTGGATGCCCTCCTCACTCATTCCCAGGGCTCTGCTAATGCTCCTTTCTCCACTCCAGACACTCTCCTGTTTCAGTCAGGTGTTAACTCTGTCACCCAGGCTGGAGTGCAGTGGTGTGATCACAGCTAACTGCAGTCTCATACTCCTGGGCTCGAGTGATCTTGTCACCCCAGACTCTCTAGTAGCTAGGACTACAAGTGCATGCCACCATGCCCAGCTAATTTTTAATTTTTTTGTAGAGTTGGGGTCTTGCTATGTTGCCCAGGATGGTCTTGAACTTCTGGCCTTAAGTGATCCTCCTGGCTCAGCTTCACAAAGCTCTGGTATTACAGGTGTGAGCCACTGTGCCCAGCCAGGTGTTAACTCTTAAGAGTTGAAGATGTCATCTCTCCTAAACGTATTGCGTATTATTATGGGATCTTGAAGCAAGTGTCTCCATACTTCTTTCTTCTTACCTCTATGCTCTTTCTATAGATCTTTTTCAGTCCTGAATTTCCAGCTTTCAACCCTAAATGAAAACTCTGTAATCCATTCAGTAGCTCTAATCTATTTCCTGAATTCCATATCTCAATTTATAGCTGTCTCCTGGGCAACCCCTACTTCAATATTCCACTGAGATTTGAAATGTAGCCCACCTAACTTTACCTCAAACTCCTCATTGATCACCATCCGAACCAGCTATTTCACCTGTCTGAAGTATCTCTGATCATCAGCCACAAAATGCCAGAATGGCTAATTACCACCTCTTCCGATTTATCCTCATTCAGACCTTGATCCAATCAATGGCCAAATCGTGCAGTTTCTAGATCCGTATCTACCGGGATAAGAAGCAGCAGCAATTGACATTAGGAAGGTAACAGAGGAAATGAACAGGAAAAGAACACACAACTCCCTCTTAACTATCTTTCCCACTTCTTCTAACTCAGGATGCCTGCAGCACCAGATTAATTTTCCTAAACTTGACTTCTAATCACAGGATTACCTCTCCCAAGAACCTCTAATGACTTCTACTGCCTACTGAAGTCAATGTACACTCCTCCCTGTACCCCCCTTTCATACTCTGAGCCTACCACACTCCCCAACACTTTCTTAACCTCTGGCCAATAGGACTTCTCCTTGAACACAAGCCATACACTCCTGCCACCATGCCCTTGCCCATGCTGTGCCTTCTGCCAGGACCAGGAACACCCTTCCTCTCACCTTCACCATTCTTTTTTTTTTTTTTTTTTTTTTTTTTTGAGACACAGTCTCTCTCTGTCGCCCCAGCTGGAGTGCAGTGGCATGATCTTGTCACACTGCAACCTCCGCCTCCTGGGTTCAAGCGATTCTCCTGCCTCAGCTTCCCAAGTAGCTGGATTACAGGTGTGCGCCATCGTGCCTGGCTAAATTTTGTATTTTTAGTAGAGACGGGGTTTCACCATGTTGGCCAGGCTGGTCTTGAACTCCTGACCTCAGATGATCCACCCATCTTGACCTCCCAGTGTGCTGGGATTACAGGCTTGAGCCACCACACCTGGCCACCTTCACTTTTTATGGGTTCTTCAAAGTTCATCTCAAACTTCACCTCCTTCTTGTAGACATTCCTGAGGCCCCTCTTCTGAGCCCAATAGCTGCCTTGTATTATGTTTAATGTGTGTCCATCTTAATTTGGTTTATTCAGTGACAAGTTCCTTGTGGGTTGAAATGGCTTCCTATTGATGTCTGCTTTCTTTGCGATGTCTTGAGTATGAAAGAAACGCAGGTATTTGTTGAGCTGAAGATTGAAAATCTCTAAAAGTCCAGTGGAATGGAGTTTACATGAAACATCAAACACTGTGAGAGGCCGTAGGACATAGGAGGGTATGGTGGATGGTTAACTAAACTTAGGCCTGAGGAGGAAGAGGGGATTTGGTGGGGAGTGGAAGACCTAAAGGCATGAAGGATCCTCAAATTGCACGACTTCAGTCTGTCCTGAGAAGTACCCCCATTCTAGGTGGGCCAAAAGGGATCTCACTATGGGCCCCACCCTCCTCCAGTCATGCCCATGCCCACAGGGTGAGGAGTTCACAGGCCAGGGAGATGCATACGCCCCAAGCCCACACCCAACCCCACTTTTTTGAGACAGGATCTCACTTCTGTCACCCAGGCTGGAATGCAGTGGTGCAATCACGGCTCACTGTAACCTCAACTTCCCAGACTCAAGTGATCCTCCCACCTCAGCCTTCTGAGTAGCTGGGACTACAGGCACATGCCACCACTCTTGGCTAATTTTTGTATTTTTAATAGAGATAGGGTCTCACCATGTTGCCCAGGCTGGTCTCAAACTCCTGGACTCAAGTGATCAGCCTGCCTCAGCCTCCCAAAGTGCTGGGATTACAGGCCCCAGCCAGCATGCCCTACCCAAACTCTCTTTTAGAACTAGAATTCCCTGTCCACATGACTGTGGGCACCATCAATGATGGTGCAAGCTTCTATCCTGGGTCTTCCTCTTGAGATTGACCCCTGGCCTATAAAAGGTGGCCACAGGTGGCTATTTGGGAAGAAGGTGGGGAGTGGACAAAGACTGTACTTGCAAGCTGAGGTATCTACTATGTATATACCAGGACCCCTGTGCTGTGGGCAGGAGGAAGGGATGAGAAGGAAGGTGGGCAGAGGCTGGGGGCAGGAAGCTTGGGGTTGTTTTCCCTGCATGGCCACGGAGTAGAGTGAACATCCAAAGAGGGTGCATTTGTCAAGCTAGGTAAGTAAAGCGAATTTTATTTAACAGTTCATTCACTTGATTTATAACTTAAAAATATTCAGATATAAGGTATTTGGGCCTTAATTTGTACTCCTACCCCAGGTCCTGCAAATGCTGGGGTGGGCCTCCCTAGGGCCTAGTACATGAGGCACAAACTGTAGGCCACTTTGCCTGGAGCCCTGTCTAGAGCTCTTTAATAAAGCAAGGCAGTGTCATGCAGTGTGAGCTTTCAAACCTTTTTACCTTGACCAATATTACATACATACACACATACATACATACAAACATATATACATACATACATTTGATGCTGGGACCCAGCGCACGCGCGCGCACACACACACACACACACACACACTTAAAATTTATTCTTTATTCTTTGACATGAAGATGAGTTCTAGGCTTCAGCAGTTGGGTGGATGATGGGATCATTGGAAGACTATGTGAGGGTTTTGGAAGAGAAATCAGTTCTTTCTTGGCTGTCCTAAGTTTGGCATATATCGTACACATTCAAGTAGGGTCCGAGTGGAGACGTCAGAGGCAAGTCTGGAGCTCAGAGGTAAAACTGGAGATCATGTTTTGATGGAATCTATAGCATTAGCCATAAAAGCCATGGGAGTCAATGAGCGAGTGAGGGCAGAGAGGGAGGGAGGACAGAGAAAAGAACAGGTGCAAGGCACAGGCCCTAGGCTAGCCCAGTATGGAGAGGTGGGAGAGAAGGAGAGGAAGAACGCAGGTTGACAGGGAGCCACCACTGAGGGTGTGCACTGGGGAAGCCACACCAAGGGTGTGTTTCAAGATGGGCCGGCTCCATTCTGTCAACCGCTGCTGAGAGGATGAGGGGAAACAAAGATAAAGAGGCAACCATTACATGTGGCAACAGGAGAACTTCAGTGACTTGACAAGAGCAGTTTCAGCGGAACACTGGACACGAAATTCTGATAGGAGTGGATTGAAGAGAAATTGGGAGGTGTGGAAGTGAATCTGATTTAGCAAATTTGATGACTGGTTTGATAAAGAGAATAAAGAGGTGTGTTGGCAGGTGAAGGGAAGGCAAAGGTCAACTGGGGAGTTTTTAAAGATGGGCAAAGCCAGGCACGGAGGCTCATGCCTGCAATCCCAACACTTTGGGAGGCCGAGGTGGATGGATCATTTGAGCTGGGATTCAAGACCAGCCTGGGCAACATGGTGAAAGCCCATCTCTACCAAAAATTTAGCCACGTGTGGTGGCAGGTGCTGTAATCCCATCCATCTACTCAGGAGGCTGAAGTGGGAGCCTCAGTTTGAGCCCAGGAAGTGGAGACTGCAGTGAGCCAAGATTGCACCACTGCACTCCAGCCTGGGCGACAGAGAAAGACCCTGTCTTAAAAAAAGAAGAAGAAGAAAAGATGGGCAATAGCAGGACATGTGTGTAAGCTATGGCAATGCTAGATGAGAAGGCCATTTTTCTCCAATAGCCAGAGAAAGAAACAGGATCATTGCAGACAAGAAGAACTAAAAGCTATGTGAATGATGGACTCAGGATACAGGTGCAGGGGCTGGCCTTTGAAAGGAGATGGACACTTCATTCGTTGTGACAGGCTGCAGGCCTGGACACACCCAGGCTACTGTATTTGGAAATAAGAAGCTGAGTGGGATGTTTCTCATCCTTTTAAAAAAAATCCATGCCCCTTTTGATAAACATAAAAATCACAGGCCAACTCTCCTCTTCCTGAGATCTGCTCTGATTTGAGTTGACTAGGTCCTCATTTGCACTTCCACTGGAAAATCACCCCTAAGTGGGTGCCAGAGTCCCTCTCCAGAGCTCCCCAGCCACCAAGGACCTATGAACCTTGACCTTATTTTGTATGGTGAAAATGTTTTCCCATTTTCCAATCATGTATTTACATCCACTTATATATTGAGAGTGATTCTTAAGCCACATTTCTCCCTCTTCCCTATCATAACCACTGAAAATCAAGTCACCAATTTAGAGATTAATGTCACTTAGCAGCCTCTCAAAAATATTACTATTGAACAGGTTGGTTCCTTTCGAAGCCTTCTCCAATTCCTCCTTTTCTTCTCCGGAATCATTTGTAAATGTTATATAGCCCAGGATTGCAGAAATGCAAGGGCACCTGGGACACTTGTTGAAAAACACATATTTCTAGACCATGCCACAGATACATGTAATCACCATTCCCAAGCACAGGATCAGGTCGTCTGCATTGTAGCCATTCTCCTCAGATGAGTCTCATGCACACTGTGCTACTTTAGATGCCTAAACCAGTAGCTTCTATCTGTCTTTTCTCTGTTTTCAAAATCTGCTTTACTAAGTCTTGGGAATAGGTTAGAAGCTACCATGAACTTGAGGAGAACTAGTTTCTTTTTCTTGGGGTCTGGTCATTTTCACATCACCAGCTACTGCTTCCTTGTGGACCAGAGCTCAGCCTAGCCAGTAGCTTTCCTTGCACTTCATCCATCCAGGGTCTGCACAAGGAGCTGAACAGGCAAGCCAGGGATTTACCGAAAGCTCAACCCTGGGTAGCCTGAGGCTGCTGGAGGTTGCTACATAAGTGATGACCCCATTTCTGCTATCCTCCCCCTGCCCATTTTATACCATCTTGCTCTGGGGAAAGTGGTATTCACACCTCCTTCCTGGCTGGGTTAGTCTCATTCAAACACTTCCATGTGCTTCCACCCTCGGCGTTCAGCTTCCCACATAGGTGGGGGCTGTCTGGATGCAAAAGGTGATTCCTCCAGACCTCCCTTTGATTGTATCTTTGTCTGTTGATTGACACTTTGTGACAGGTCACCTTTCCATTGCAATGTCTAGTCGTGAAGCTACCTCATGACTCGATTTCCAGTGGGTTTAAAGCTGTGCTGGGTTTTTCATGTGCGGGTTTCCATGTCAGAGTTCATGTTTTTGGCTGGTCCATCTGCCTTAGTTGGCTATTAATCAGACATGGCCTTACCCTCTTCTGTAGTCTTTACCACATTTATGTCAGCTACACTTTTAGATCTCAACAAGCTCCCGTACATCCTCCCTCTCTAACCCTCCCCACCCTTCCCAACCCCCTTTTCTGCTCCCACAATTGTTTTTACCTCTTTACCATTGTCAGAATTCTTCCCTTTGCCCAGCATGTCTTTATCCCAAAGTCTCAATCCCCACCTGTTTCCTAAGCTTCCCCTGACTCTCATTTGACTAAACTCCCTAGTGCTCTTCTTAATGCATGCCCTGTGGATAAATCTCAGTATGTTTGCAAACTTCTCTCCGCCCATGGACATGCTATGTTCTCTCTCATATCCTGGTCTTTTAGGGGACTGTTCTGGCTGTTTGGAAGACTCTCTTCTCTTCCACTTCAGCCTTCCAGCCCCACCTCACCACACACGCACACGCTTTACCCTATGAACTTTCTTCCCAGAAATATGCAGACACTTACGGGATCCACTTAGTTGGCAATTACTCAGGCATGGCCTTACCCTCTTCTGCAGCTGACTCAAGTGCATTAGACCTGACCTCTCTCACTCAAAGCATAAGCTTTATGATGTCAGGGACTCATGAACCATATCTTTTATCTCTCCCCATCACACATACAGTGTGTGCACACCTATGCACACATGCACACACACCCTCAATTCCCCTTCTATGTCCCCCGCCTCTGTGATGAGCATCGTCACTCTCAGTTGCCCTCCATACCCATTCCTTCAGGTCACAACTCAGACATCGCTTATTCCAGAAAGCCTTCCTCCAACCACGCCACCCCCTGCAACAGCCTACATCAGGTGCCCGGGTTCGCTCCTTCCAGGGAACCCCGTGCGATCTCTCTCATGGGATGTATTACACTGCTCACTGGCCATTGATTGGTATCACTCACTAAATGATTTGTTCCTGAGGGAGGAATGCCGGCTGGTTTACTGTCACAGGAAAGACATTCAATAAACGCTTGTTGAATGATTTAATAAATAGAGCTGCAGACGAATGGTTGGATGGATGCGGCTGAGCGAAACCAAACTGGAAAGGAAAACCTGTTGCAACACAACCGCACCATGCTGCCAGCACCACGCTGAGGTCACATGGGGGCTGTATGCTGTTTGGGGTCACCTGAGGCATATTATGTCTCCTTGGAGTGGGAGATATACTTTTGATTATCATCTCAAGGGTTTCGTGTCTGGCTCCTTATGGGTTTGGGTTTGGTGGTGAGGCCACAGTTGAGGGTTAAATTAAGGTAACACTAGGGCATAGGATTGGGGGTGAACATAGAGCTGGCCTGAGGTTGTGGGTAGGGTGGGGGATGGGACGAGGCTGAAGTTGAGACTAAGGGTAGAAATGAGAATAAGGGTCGGGCACAGTGGCTCAATCCCAGCATTTTGGGAGGCCGAGGCAGGCAGATCACTTGAGGCCATGAGTTCGAGACCAGCTTGGGCAACACAATGAAAACCCATCTCTACAAAAAAGACAAAAATTAGCCAAGCATGGCAGCATGCACCTGTAGTCCCTGCTACTTGGGAGGCTGAGTTGGGAGGATTGCTTGAGCCCAGGAGGTTGAGGCTGTAGTGAGTCATGATCACACCACTGCTCTCCAGCCTGGGTGACAGAGTGAGATCCTATAAGAGGGAGGGAGGGAGAGAGAGAGAGAGAGAGAAGAAAGAGAGAGAGAGAGGGAAGGAGGGAGGAAGGGAGGGGAAAAGAAAAGAAAGAGAGAGGAAGGAAGGAAGGAAGGAAGGAAGGAAGGAAGGAAGGAAGGAAAAGAAAGAAAGAAAGAAAGAAAGAGAGAAAGAAAGAAAGAAGAAAAGAAAGAAAAGAAAAAGAAAAAAGAAATGAGGATAAGGCTGTGGCTAAGGATAGGCTGAGGCAAGGCTAATAATGGGGACAGGGCTAGATCTGGGGATGAATGTGAGATTAGGCTGGGTCTTGGGCTATGGTTGGCGAGAGAGCTGGAGCTGGGAAATGGATGGGGCTGGGATATAGCTAGAGATGGGGCTCCCTCTGCATTAATCTCTTCTCCCTGCAGTATCAGGGGCCCTGAGGATCCTCCCAGAAGTAAAGGTAGAGGGAGAGCTGGGCGGATCAGTTACCATCAAGTGCCCACTTCCTGAAATGCATGTGAGGATGTATCTGTGCCGGGAGATGGTTGAATCTGGAACATGTGGTACTGTGGTATCTACCACCAACTTCATCAAGGTGGAATACAAGGGCCGAGTCACTCTGAAGCAATACCCACGCAAGAATCTGTTCCTAGTGGAGGTAACACAGCTGACCGAAAGTGACAGCGGAGTCTATGCCTGTGGAGCGGGCAGGAACACAGACAGGGGGAAGACCCAGAAAGTCACCCTGAATGTCCACAGTGGTAGGTTCCTCTGCTGATTGGAGGCTCAGACTACCCAGAAAATGGGAAGACTGGGACAGTCATCTAAGTGTAACAGTCCCCTAGACTCTGACACTGTTGCCATATAAGCCACATAATGATTGAGATCCATATGAAACCTCGTAGTCAATTAACTTCATGGTCCACAGAATTTTCTACCCAACATGGACGTAAGGAACAAGATAGGCACTCTCTTTGTATTGTCCATCCTACCCAGGGCATGAGGGGAGTGGGGGCTTGAGATTGAGGAGACGCTCTGAGATGGAGGAAATTGGAAGCAAAGTGACATAACTATCCTATGTAATTGTCCCATGAGAAATAAAGGAAAGACACTAATTTACCCAGCCACACTTATAGACCAATCTTATTACTCTATGACCTGATCCTTTATTTCTCTGGAATCCTGCCTTTCTCCTTTCCTCCACCGAGTTCCCCACACATATGCAACAGTAATTTAACAGCCTAGAATCCCAATGACCTCTGCTGATTTTGCAGGGAATGTTGACTGGACTAGGGGAACCAGTATTTCCTCCAGGGAAGCCCCCAACCCAGCTCCTGTTCTGCTTCTTTCAGTGGACCCTGCCCTCATCCCCTCACTGTCATCCACTTTGGCTGAATTAGCTTCAGTTTACACCAACAGACCCTTCCCCAAGCCTCAGTCTCCTCCTAGAGATCACCAACACATTCTGCTTCCCTCCAATAGAATACGAGCCATCATGGGAAGAGCAGCCAATGCCTGAGACTCCAAAATGGTTTCATCTGCCCTATTTGTTCCAGATGCCTCCATATGCCAGTTCTTCCAAAGTCGTAACCAGAGGTCAGTTCATCATAGCGAGGGTAGGAGAGGTGGGTGAGATGCTGTGGCAGTGTGAAAATGGAGGAGGGGGTCTATGTTCAGTTCATAGAGTGGCTGGCAGAGCTGAGCTGAGTCTTAGGTGTGTATTCCCTGCCTTTAGAGAGGGTACATACCTCCCTGAGATCTGCTGTCCATATCCTTCAAGCCTGTCCGACAGTCAGGTCACCTGGTCCTAGCTGCAGAATTTATGTACTACCACCAGGTGGCACCACAAGCAATGACGTTTGTGCTCCACTCACAAAATCCAGCTCTTTTATGAATGACTGCGGAAACCAAGACTGGGCAGACATTTCCCAGCTGGAGATCATCATGTCTCGTGCTCCCCATAGGGCTGTCTTCTACCTGCTGGCATCTAATGATTTTTAACTCTATTTTGCAACTAAAAGATTAAGGATGTTCATACTAATGATACCTTTACATTTTGATATCATTGTCCAGTTTTAAATGCATTTTGACATGCAATATTTCCATCATATTATCCCATATGCCGATGAAGTGGATACATTAATTGAACAACATTACACTAGGTAACCGCACTGAGAGCCAAGAGGGATAGTGTAATTGAACAGATCGTGTAGCCAAGGTTGTGACTGATAGGTGTGAGATGGGGGAGAACAGATTAGCACACAAATACGGCACAAGGCAGAGTGGGAATAGAACTACAAAAAAGCTTCTCCCTCTGCCCAGAGGGGGGCAAGCTCTTCTACCTCAGAAGTCAGGGAAGGCTTCCTGGAAGAAATGGTATTTGAAGCAAATATACTTGGAATTGACTAGGCCTGGATAGCATGTTAAGAAGGATTTTAGGCCACGAGGACTGCAAGAACAAAAGTAGTCTGCATAAAAGGGAAGGGTATGTTGTGGAAAGAAGTGGTGACCTAATCCTGTTGGAGAATAGAGTATATAAAAGGAACATCATTTTTTTCCTGCTACCTCCTGCAGTTACCACACCAGCTCAAAGGACCAAGGTTCCTCCAGTCCACCACTCCTCCCCCACCACCCAAATCACCCACCACCCTCGAGTGTCCAGAGCATCTTCAGTAGTAGGTGACGAGCCCCCAACCTTCCTGCCATCCACTACAGCCTCAAAGATCTCAGCTCTGGAGAAGCTGCTCAAGCCTCGGACAGCCAGCTACAACCACCACACCAGGCTGCACAGGCAGAGGTAAGAGAACACTGTCCAGGATCTAGATGTAGGCTGGAATTAGGAGATCCACTGAAACCCACTGCAATGCCCATTATTAGACACCCTCCTTGGCTTTGTCTCTAGGCCACTGTGAAATATACCACCTATGAATATAGCTCATTAACTCATTAGCTCTTTTAACAAAAACACACTTGTCAATGCCCCAGCATTGATCCTGTAGCAACTAGTGAGACCCAGCTCTTCCTGTCACTCAGATTCATTCAAATCTATTTTGATGGGGAAGAACTAAATGAGAATAAAAATAAACTTAACTATTAAACTAGTAATATAAAATTACTTTCACTCATTTCCTTTTACTGTTTTAATGTGGCTACTAGGAAATTTAAAATTACATATGTGACTCACATGTCTCCTGGACAGCACTGGTCTAAAGGCTGGGGTGCAGTCCAGGGAAGTACTGCAATATACCACTAGGGGGAAGCATTATAGCAGACTCAAAAAAAAAAAAAAAAAAAAAACAACCCCTACAATAATCAAAACTGGTTTTGCATAAGCAAAGACAAAGGTGTTAGTGAGAAACAGGACCTCCAAAATCATTTGGGTTCTATAGGTATGAGAAACTGGGGTCATGAGAACCAAGTGGTTTCAAATAGAACCAGGACTCCTGATTCCTAACCTATTAGTAGGGAAAACATCAAGTCCAACCAGCATTTTCTTACTCTCTACTATGTGGCGGGCATTGTGCTATGTCCTGAAGATACAAGAAGATGACAGTATGCAATATCCAGATCTTACTAACATAAGTCTGACTGTGATAAAGCCTGAAACAGCCATGACCACAGAATTGGAAACCCAAAGCACACACACACACACACACACACAGAGTCTGGCTTACCACAATTAGGAAGAAAAGAGGACTTACACAACGTCTTTTAATAAAAGTAAGATTTCAATATGTAGAGAAAATTGAGGGGAGAATTTCTAGGCAGAAGGAGCACTATGAGAAAAACATCCTTTTCCCCACCATTATAAGGAACTAGCCCAGTCAATATCTGCAATAATCTCGTGAAGAAACTGACGTGCTGAACATTGGAAGGTGCGTTAAATTCCTTATATCCACTCTTATTTCATCCTCATAACAGTTCTGCAAAATAGATTTTACTATACCTATTTACGAAGAGATAAGGCTCAGAGAGATTAGGAGACTCATTCAAGATCACACAACCAGTAAAAGGCATAATATGAATTTGAATTCAAGTTTCGTGACTCCATAGGCAAGTCTTTTTGAGCGGGGAGTGGAGTGAATTCTGTTAACAAAAGGACAAATCTGTAAGTCATCTCCAAAAACGTTGGCCACACAGAAGCACGCCCTGAACCTACCTCCTTTAATAATCTCTTCCTCCCTCTCTACCTTTCCTTCCCTCCCCAGAACATTGGACTATGGCTCACGGTCTGGGAGGGAAGGCCAAGGATTTCACATTCTGATCTCGACCATCCTGGGCCTTTTCCTGCTGGCACTTCTGGGGCTGGTGGTGAAAAGCGCTGTTGAAAGGAGGAAAGGTGAGTGGCTGGGCTGGGGGCTTGGGGAGGGAGAGCTGAGCTGCCCAAAGAGCCCAGAGCATTCGGAACCCTCTTTTGAACTTCCATGGGAAACTCAGAGAGCTTTTGATGAGCAGCCTGGGATGTAGGGAAGTGGAGGCCACTGGTCTGAGGAGGACAGCGCCCTGGGCCCTTTGGTCTTCAGGGCAGGGCGAGGCGGTGCCTCGTACATTCCCCACGCTTGGAGCATCTCCAGGTCAGACACTGCCAAGCCCGAGGGAGGAGGCAGCCTTTCGTTTGGGGAAGGTGGCACGGGCCTCTGATGCCATTTTCCTCCCTCTTCCTGTGACTTTGCGGGGAAGCCCTCTCCAGGCGGGCCCGCCGACTGGCCGTGATGATGCGCGTACTGGAGAGCTCCCAGAGGACTCGCGGGTCGCCGCGACCGCGCTCCCAAAACAACATCTACAGCGCCTGCCCACGGCGCGCTCGTGGGGCGGACGCTGCAGGTGAGCGGCCGGGCGGGCCACGGGGAGAAGCGGAAAGAGTGCGCTGGCACCGGGAAGGCCGGGCGCCTCGGGGCACGCTCCTAGTGTCAGGGCTTCCCGCAGCGTGGAGCTGGGGGCGGTAGCACGAGAGTGGGGCGAGAGCCTCGGCCACCGCCTCACCCCGCCCTCGCTGTTCCCTAGGCAAGGGAGAGGCCCCCGTTCCAGGCCCCGGAGCGCCGTTGCCCCCCGCCCCGCTGCAGGTAAGCTCTGCTCCTTCTGGGATTGGCAGCCGCAGCCCGACTGGGCGGCCCCAGCCCTGCGGTGGGACCCGAGTGCGGCTTCCCGCGCCGCCCCCGCGATCCGGAGAGCGGGTTTCCCAGCAGCTCCTGGGCCCTGAGCCCAACAAGTTGTTTTAGTTTCGTCTTTCTTTGGTGTCAGGAGGTTGAATACCGGGAACTGTGGAAGACCTGGTTCCGTGGCTTCTAGCCAAGCAGTTGTCATGGGATACGTGCGTGCTGGATGCCGCTGGCTTAGCTCCACAGTTCTGTGAAAGGCTTTCTAGTGGAGGAGATTAGATTTCTAGGAGGTCCTAGGGAGGTGGAAGCTACCTAGACAGTTTCACCTTCCTGTGCGCGAGAACTTTCTAGTAAACTTTCGAAGGTGAGAGGAAGTAATTTACCCTTCACTGGAGGCGGTTAGGCCTGGTCTAGAGGAGACTTGGGAGAGATGTAGACAAGGTTCAACACATTGAGTGAGGAGGATTCATCTTTAAATCTAGACTGGACGGAAACTCGCGTTTCCATTCATGGCCACTGATGGTTGGGTGGAAAGCCTTTGTCCATTCATCTTTGTTTAAGAATTGAGATGAGAAAGCTTTTTATTCTCTAAAGCAGCCTACAGTGTCCAAAACACGCAGAACCCAGAATAAAGTTTTTTTTAAAAGGGTGTGGTAAAATCCCTGTTTTTTTTTTTCTTTAAAAATAATTTATTTGATTCTGATTACAAAATACAGGTGAGGAGCACGGGCAATGCCTGTAACCCCTTGGTCGCACATCTTCCCAGTCTATGCTGCTGTAAATACCCATCGTACAACAGCAAGCTCGTGTTGTCCCCAAGCGCTTGCACATTCTAACAGCTGCAGAGTTATATGACCAGGTGGAAAGTTAAACAGATGCTCCACTCACAAGGTAGGGCCCCTCCAATTAGTCTTCCGGCTCCCTTTTGCTAATAGTAACTGGTTGCTCTTCCTATTGGTCATAGATATATGACACCTGCACAATTCTCCGCGTGCTTTCAAGTAACCTCAGAAAGCAGTGACTAAGCCCCCTTTCCTTGCTTCCAGCTTCCTATGTCCCAGGCTGCCTGTGGCACCTGGACTGCTGCTGCCCCTGGGTCCCGCACATTCCAGGGCCACGATGGAGGAAGGGCAGGCCAGGCCAAGCATGAAGAATTAACTGTCTTTATTGGGCTCAGACCAGGAGTCTGTGGGTCTTGACCACTGTGTGTCAGTTTTCTTCTCCACGTTCTCGGCCTGTTTCCGCAGCTTCATGAGCTGTTTCTTCTTCCGTAGTGAATCTTGACCTTCTCCTTCCTCTTCTCCTCCAGCGTGGCTGTCATTGTCTGGTACTTCCAGCCAACCTCGTGAGCCAGGCGCCCCAGATAGGCAAACTTTCTTGTGAGCTTCAGACGCACGACCTTGAGGGCAGCAGGAACCACCATCCGCTTTTTCTTGTCGTGGGGTGGTGGGACGCCGTCAAACACCTTGAGGCGGTCCGGAGCGGCCTGGCCTCACTTGGTCTCCTGGGGCAGCAAGCCTTGCATGGTCTGCCAGAAGATGCGACTGGGGGCCGGAAAGTGGAAAGGGCCTCGGGAAGGGTTGGTGTTCATCCACTTACAGGGGAAAGCCAAGTACTTCAACTTGTTTCTGTAGAAATTGCCAGAAATGTTGATGCCCTCGCAGCGTACGACCACCACTTTCCGGCCCAACAGTACCTAGTTAGCCATGATGGCCGCCAGGGGTTCCAGGAGATGGCCTCGACCATCAGGCACCAGGACCTGCACTTCCGCCATCTTCGGCAGCCGCCTGGGAAAAGAAAATCCCTGTTTTAATTCGAGCGTAGACTAAGCTAATGCAGCACAGACTCCAAAAGATAGGGCCCACACGGTGGAAGCCTACTTCCCCCTCCCCAAGTAAAGGCTCAGAGACAAAGGGACAGGAAGAGGTGGCCCGAGCCAGTGAGCCAAGAGGTCGTCTCGGGACTGAAATTCCCTCCGTCTGGTTGCTGCACCATCCTCTGGAGTCTTATCAGCAACATGGCCAGTACTTAGGCACCAGGACCGTGTGCACGTCCCAGCTTACAGGAGAGAGGAAGAGAATGCTGCTTCTTAAGCCCATGACCCTGACGTTTCCCACCATTTCCACTTGCATCCTACAGGCTGAAATTTAACCATGTAGTGACCCTCCCTTCAGACAGGCTGAGAAATTTAATCCCCAGCTGGTCAATCGTGGGCCTGGCTACAAAGGGAACAGTAGTACCCAGCAACAAGAGGCAGTTCTGTGCAGTCCCCTCCGGCTTCTCCAACTTGCCCTTCCCCACTCCCGCTAGAGAAGGTTCACACCTGCATGGCAGTGTTCAGCAGCCTGAACGTAGTAGGCATTCAGTAAGTACTCATTGAAGGGAACTTCGGTATATTTTGTACTTTACTAAAGAGGGAAGCAGCAGCAGCTTGCTTCAGAAATATGTGCGCACGGTCCTAGTACCTATGTACTGACCGTTGAGCGGGCAAGACTCCAGAGGATGGTGCAGCAACCAGTCCGAGGGACAGACAGGCGCGACACTGTCTGTCTACTCCATCTTTCCAGCAGCTCTTTTCTCTAAAACTGCCCTATGACCACACAGACCCTCACCTGGGCCTGCACTTTGTTCCAAGCTGACCCTGCCTTTTTACTTGAAACTCTCATTCCCACTATTAGGGGCAAAAAACTTGATGGAACAAATTTACAACAAGGTGCCTATGCTTAGTGACTCATTATTATAGCCTTTAATAATGGGGAGTGTTTCCATTTCTTAAGCCAAATAAGTTAATCTCAAATTATGAACTATAACAGGCAGTGAAAGATAAATTTTTGGGGTTTTTTTAAGCAAATCTAAAACCATCTCTATTATCAGACAAAGAAAGTTAGTTAAAACATAATAGAAGAGATAGTGTGAGAAACTAACAAAGGGTTTGCTCACTTTTTTCAAAGTTCATTTAATTTAACAAAAACAAAAAACCATGTCATACATCGAGGATTCCCTCTGCCTCATCCTCTTCCCCATCCTCAGCCTCATCTTCTTCCCCATCCTCAGCCTCTTCTTTGGCCTCTAAAGGAAGCTCGGATATTACTGCCTTCCTTCTCACCCTGGAAACTTCATCTTGATCATCTCTCTTTTTACTCTGTGTCACCTCCAACTTCATGTATCATTTCTCCTATTGTTATGTGCTGGTTAATTTGCTTCAGGTTGACATCTTGAGCTGTTCTGGGATCCAGGCCTTTCTTGACCAGTCTTACATCATCTAAGTTTTAGGAGTGCTACCCATGTGTGCTTTTTAGCTCTTTCATTGATTACTTGACTGAGTTTCATCCTCACTGACATTTACACCAGGACCATCTAATTTTGTTTCTTAGTTTTCTTTGCTCTCACTGTTACTTTTCTTTTCAACCTTCTCTTTTTTCTTCTTTTCTGTTTTGTGACTTCCTACTTCCTTGACTGATGGAAGACGTATTTTCAAAGCAAGCTGCTGCTGCTGCTTCCCTCTTTAGTAAAGTACAAAATATATAAAAGTTTCTTTCAATGAGTGCTTCCTGAATGCCTACTATATTCAGGCTGCTGGAAGTCTAATTCTCAGAGCTTGTGTTTAAATACATTACCGTCCCCCTTGTGGCCTTCTTCAGTGGATGCAATAGTAACTATGCCATGTGGGGGTCATTGGCACAGTCCTGTCCTCTAAGAACTGACCATCCTCAAGGTGGATGATCCTGAAGTTTCCCTCTGGGGAAAAGGAGCACCAGTGTGCCCTGTGGGCTGCCATCTTATCCCCTTCACCACCCATCCCCTTCCTGAATGCACTGTCACGACCCCACATCACAGCATCTCTGAGCCCTTACAGAGGTGCTGAGGGTGACTCACTCTATTTCTGAATAACTCCCTAAGAAGATGCATATTTATTCCATAAGTCACAGCATCTTATCCCCGAGGGGATACTTCTCTGGCAGCTGGATCTCTTTCAGGCCCATGCTTAGCCACATGATTTTACTCTGAGCCCTATTTAAGGCATTTCCTGCCCACGTTAGGTCTCAGTGTTTTCCAGTTATCTCGGGTGAGGCACTACCCTGAAAATCCCCAGGGCTGCTCCACTTGATGGAGCTGAGCCATCTCTGTGTCTTTGCCTTCTGGAACTCAGCAGCCATGCCCATGCTCCATTGCCCACTATGAAAATCCACCTGGGGAGATATTAAAATCTCCCTACCCAGATCCAGTGATGCTTCTTTCATTGTCCCCA